>NW_006199830.1:198683-222159 GCF_000334495.1 Tupaia belangeri chinensis | reverse complement strand
GGAAAGAGAAAAGAGAGGAATAGGAGCTGATTGAAAGGGAGAGTTTTGTGAAAAATTGCATGTGTTGTATGTATCACACATAGTACTTAACCTCCAAAATCTTTTATTCCTTTCTTAACTTTGCTGAACCACTCTCTCTTATTTGACTCAATTTGTGTTCACGAGTTGCTGCCCATCCACATTTTTCTGCTTTCATTCTTCTTTCTTCTTCTAGTACCTCTTTAGTCTACCCAATGGAAATAAAAGTAAAGAGATCTAAATGCTTCTCAGTTCTCTTTCTTACTGACATGTCAATGCAAGCTGTCCTTTATATCACTACTATAATCCTATATTCAGGCAGTCTGAATATAAGTGGTCTCCATTGCTACCATCCTATCTATATCTAGGCATCATTTTTCTGGTCTCTTAAAATTGCTCCTTAGTTGGTCTTTCTCACATCTTTCTTTGCACAGTAACCCATGCAATATTTTTTGACATAAATCCTTCAAGACACTTTCTTGCTTGAAAATCCTTAAATAACTTCTGATCACTATTAAGTGATCAACTTCACAGAAGTTGAAAAGGCTTGCATGATATGACACTGTCTAAGTTTTTGAACCTTATCTCATGCCCTACTATATGGCTTAACCCTTGTCTACAACTTCATGAGCCTTTTATCAATCCTGGACCTTCTCAAACTATAATTTCTCTACTGAAATGATCTCCTTCCCCTTCTCTTGGCTAAATCTACTCATTCATCAGCTAAAATGCCTTTGAATAAGCTTAGGTACTTCTATTAAATATGCTCAGAGCATTGTTTTGTCCTCAAAGTTCTTATAACAATGGTAATTAATTGTACAAGTACTTGTCTAATTCCCATTTTCCTTAGACTATAAGTTACGCAGTAGTAAAGATATTTTCATTCTAACACATTAGAGGAATTCAAGACACACATGACTTGGTGAATAATTGAATTAATAAATAAATGTAGGGGCCAGCAGGTGGCATGGTGGTTAAGGGTGCTGGACTCCCACATGGCTGACCGTGGTTTGAGTCCTGGAACTGGAGGCTTGCTTTCTCACTTTCTCTCTCTCTCTCTCTGGTCAAATTAAAATAAATAAAGTTAAATAAAATAATGCTTTAAAAAATAAGTAAATGTATACATGAATCTATTTGGAGGTCCACATGTACAAAATTGAAAATATATGGAATCTTCCCAATTCCGCTCATTGAAAAATGCACCAAATACAAGAATGAGGAAGCAATAAACTTAGATAATTGACCATGATAAACAGAAAAAACTTGTTCAGCAAATAACGGGGTTAAGAATCTTGGAAAATATGCCATGACATCTTGAAATTGATCATTTGAAACAAGAAATCTGGGCCTTTTAATGATTGACCTAGTTTCCCTGATCTGCACCAATAGGCATGTAATGTAGGCACCATAGCTTCCCATACATGCTTTGTCTGGATTCACCAGCATTCAGATTCTTGCCTCCTTCTCTGTGTTTCTCATAGTTATCTCTGCTATTTGAAGAAGTCTTCCTACTGTCAGTAATGATAACACAATTTACTTTTAGTTTTTACAGGTCCATATCAGTCTTATATTCTCTATAGCAGTTATCATATGAGCTAATTTTTACTTAGGACTTCCTAATGCTTGATATGTGTATTCATCTCTTGAAAGGGGGAAAGCAAAACAAAAATACTAGTTGATTGTGCCTGTTTTTACTTTCCTTCTGTTGTCAAATATCTCCTGCTGGAGTAAGGCAATTACAATGGGAATTCACTAATAAATCATTTTTTCTAAAGGACATTCACAAAAGATGGAAAAAGAAACATATAAATATGGAGATAAGTGAATGAGTCCCCTGTGTCCTTAAAAACATCACTGGGAAAGTTCAAAAACAGAAGGAGGTGAAAAGCAAGAAAAAAATACTATTAATAGATTCAGGAAAATGGCGATTTTCACTCTGTACAGTACTGGAAGAACAAGGCAAAAAGGAAGATAAGGTACTGTTAAAAATGACAGCAAAGCCAGAGTGATTCATTCATCTCTTATTTTACTTCTATTTTATCTATCAAGGAGAATGATCTCCAAAATGTAAAGCATAAAACAAAATGCATAAAGAGTAGATCATGAAGGAAGATAGATGCCAGGATTTTCAAATGGCACTCAACTGCTTTAAATAAGCATAATCCTTAGAGTGTTCACTGGATTCATGCAATGTGCTTTCTATCTGATTTTTCCAATACCTGATATTTCTATTTCAGTATCTAGTAATATTTCTGCAACTCTAATCTGGGATGGTATGCCCCAATATTTCCTACTAGAACTTTTCCATTAACCAGAACTAAAGAGACTGAATCTTTGATTCAGTAAGGAGTCATTGACTACCCTTCTTGGTAAATTGAGTCTTGCACCACTCTAGTGCTACACATAGTGGTGAGAAGCTACTTTATCAACCTGGTTAATGTTCATTGTTTAAATTATGATGGGAGAATGTCTTCCCAGGATGCTGTGTTTTTCTTGTCCTGTTGAATGACTACAATTGATCCGCCTTTCTTAACCATTTAGCATGTGCCCTGCCATGTCCTTCCCCTGTTTGTAATGATTAAGCTGCTTTGCTTTAACAGCCAATCCATACATACAACCTAAATGGCACTCATTCAATTGCCAAGTCCTAGGTTCAAATACCTTTGTTATGAATTCTCAATGATACAAACATAAACTTTACTTTTCTCTAAAGGGATCCAAGATGAAGGGGATTCCATCTTTTTGTGGAAACAAAGCTCGGGTTCACTTTGATGTTTTCAGTTTGACTTTAGAGACTTTGTAAGAGCAACGATTTTGAAAGTTGGCTTTCAGCGTGGTCTTGTTATTTCTTCCTTCCTCCTTTTCTTCTATTTTTCTTTTTCTTCCTTTTACTCTTCTAATGCTCTTGAAAAAAAGGTTGCTCTCTCCACTACTTTCTGAAAACTTCAGTTATCTCATACTTAGCCTGGCCACCTTTGTGTATAAGGAACAGCCTGTATGGAAGCTAGGAAGGCATTTGCCTACAAGTGTTATTTCAGAAGAAGAGCGAAAAAACTTCCTTATCTTCTACCAAAGCATCATCCATTCTGTTTTGTTACAGGTCATGGAAATGATATTTAATTCATAAAAATTAATATTAGAGTTAGTAAAGATAAATTACTATCATCCTATTTTTTTCTTTTTAGAGAGGTTTTTGCTATAGGGCACGTGGACTCACCAGAAAGACAGAGAGAGACAGAGAGATAGAAAGCAATAAATAACACCCCCTACCCCCCAGGAGGATGGCCACACTGCGATCCCTTCTCCTCCATTCTCCTCTCGGGCTCTTCGGCATGCACACACACACCCCTGGCATGTTTTTAACCCACTGGACCCAGGACTTGAACCATAGTCGACTACATGGGAGTCCAGTGACGTAGCCATTATACAAACTGCTGGTCCCTATCATCCTATTTTTTAAAAAGAGGTAACAATATCACATAGTTGTCCTGTGACAGAGCTCAGAATTAAGTTATAAAGTCCTAACTCAGTCTAAGTTTTTCTTCTCTGTTCTTTCTTCTTCGTCGTCTTCTTCTTTTTTTCTCTCTATAACATTATTTTTTTGGTGTATTTTTTGGTGCATACACACTCTCTCTCTTTTTTAAGTACAGATGTTTTAGAGATGTTTAACTTATATTACACATTTTAAGATGAGTTCTATGTCTGGTAATTTTGGAAATGGATAAATACAGTTACATGGCTTTTTTAAATGTGGGGTTTTACAAAGTCTTTAATGTGCTTGTACAAATCATAAATCTGTAAGAGAGATGTATAGTATGCAATGTTTCCCAATCTCAGTGGGAGGATACAGTATATTTATTTTGCTTTGGAAAAGGTTTCCTGAAATCATTTCACGAGATTAGGGTTGTTCCATTGGTCAAGCTGCAGTAGTGTAGTGATGGGGCAACACTGAAAGGTGGGAAGTTATATAGAAAATTGGGGTTAGGTTTCCAGGTGGCTTGTTCATGAGTGATGGACAGGTATACCCATGATCCTAGATGCTTGAAGGACTGCAGTGGGGCAGGTTGTAGTGGGTGCACCTATTGAAGGTGCTCATCTCTTTCTTTTTTATAAAAGAAAGAAAAAACGCTTAAAAAAAGAAATACAAAATTGTTTTATAAATTCATTCACACTTCCTTATAGGACAAGAGTATCTTTGAACAATTTTGAGAGTAAGGTGAGAAAGAAACATTATATAATTTAGCATCCTCCTTGAGGAGATAAGTTCAAGAGAAAACTAGACAAGACCAAGCAGAAAGGTTAAAGAAAAGGGCATTTGAAGAAAATCTTGGCCTAAATTATGTAATTGTTTAGAATAATTTTGGGGGGGACCAGCAGTTAGTGTAATGGCTATGTCGTTGGACTCCCATGTAGTCGACCGCGGTTCGCATCCTGGACCCGGTGACTTAAAACTCATGCCAGGTGCATGTGCGTGTGTGCCCAAGAACCCGAGAGGAGAATGGAGGAGAAGGGATTGCGGTGTGGCCATTCCCCCTGTGGGGTGTGTGTGTGTGTGTGTGATTTCTTGCTTTCTGTATCTCTATTTCTCTCTGTCTGGCAAGCACATGAGCCCTATAGCAAAAACCTCTCCCAAAAAAAAAGAAGAATTCTTGGGTGGTTTATTGTAAGTCACTTAAAAATTCAATTTCAAACATTATTGTAAACCAGGCAGGTAAATTTTTGCTTATGTTATGTGATGGCTTATGAGTTTTCTAAGGCTTCAGTGAGTTTGTTCAGTCTTTTCAGGACTTATATTTCAGTGCTTCTGTATGTCAAAGAAGGAGACATCCATAAACGGGAATTTGAATTTGTTCAGTACCTGAAATAAAGCTGGTCTCCACCTAATCACCCTAAAATGAATCTGATCAGCAGCCACAAAACTGACATACACATACCTTCCAATTAGTTTGTCTTATTACTAATGAATCAGCCATAATTATTATTTTATGAAAAATAACTAAATCTATCAATTTACCCTCCTAAAAATGCTATTGTTATTATTGCCTTTACCTTCTTTTCTCTGTTTGGCTTAAATTTTCTTCTTGTTGAAGTATATGCTATGAAATTTATTTTAATAGTGATCTCTGCATGGAAACAACTCTTAGGTTTGTCTGTGTTTATTTAAATGTGTATTATATTGTACATTATAGTGTATGTATACTATCATGGTGAGTTATTTCCACTGAGCACTTTGAAAAAAATGTTTTCTCTTTTCTTATGGACATTCATTTTTGCCACCAAAGCATCTGCTTTCATCATAGCTGTCATTCCTCTGTAGCTGTATATTTTTTTGGGGGGGGGTGCTCTAAGAGTTTCTAATCAGTTCAGGCATTTTAAAATTTCACTACAGTATGAAACTCCTCTTAGTACTCAGAGGAAACTTTAGATTAAATAATTTTTATTTTTAAAATTCTAGATAAATATTAGTTTTTATCTTTTCTAAAACAGCTTTGCTTCCATTTTCTTTACTCTTGTATTCTGGAATTCCAAGTAAAGGAATTGTAGTCCATCTCTCTCAGCTGTTTTCATTCTCAGTATTATTGTCCTAGTCATTAATGATTCCTTTGGCTTTGCTCAGTGTACAGTTTATCCAACTACAATGTTTTATTTTAATTTTCCCCTTTTTATTTCCAAGATTTATAAGTACTTTTTTGATACCTTCTACTTGTCATTGTCATTATTATTATTATTATTATTTTCTGTAGGGCATGCACACTCACCAGAAGAGAGAGACACAGGAGTAGGAAGGAGGCAGAGGAGTGAGAAATCACTCCCTCAGGGGTATGGGCATGTGGCAATCCACTGTATTCCATTCTTCACTCTGGATTTTGGGCATGCATGCACACATGCCCAGGGTAATTTGTAAGCTGCCATTCTAGGACTTAAAAGGCATAGTCAGTCATGTGGGATATCCTCTACCAATTGTCTTTTTTTTTTCTTTTTTCTTTTCTGCTTTTATTTTATACTACCATATGTGTGTGTGTGTGTGTGTGTGTGTGTGTGTATAAATATAATTCCTCCCATTTTCTCCTTGAGCACCATAACCATATTTGTTTGTAAGGCTTTGTTTGCAAGGCTTTGCTGTAGTGCTCTACAAAGTTAATATAATCTAGAGTTTATTCTATTGATTACATATATTATTGCCTGTTTTAGCATAAGGTTTTCTTTATACTTTGGTATTTCAATTGTAATTTACCTTATCTTCTTCTTTGTCTCTCACCCCCTCCCTGTTTCTCTCTCTGTTTCTATCTCATTTCGGTAATCTCTACCATCTAAAGTCTCTATAACTGTCTGTAACCAGTACATAGCTCTAGTCAAGTAGTGAGTCTTAAAATGATCCTCTGAATCTTAGTGCCATAGAAAAGTCATAATTACCACCCACCCATGCAGACACAACTGCAAATGTCTTTCTTTCCTGTCATAAGGAATTGTAATACCCTCTAGGGTTGCCACTTGTCTCAAACTACAAACGTATAAATATTTAACAAAAATTCTCTCAGCTTCCTTTCACACAAGTGAGGGATTCCCACACAAGGAAATAGCAAAGACTCAGGTGCCTCATCTCAATTAGGGACTTTTTCTCTCCTTCACTCATGAGTCCTGCTACTTTCAGTGCAATGCTAAGAACTTAGAATGTTAACCCCGTTTATCATAATTTTTTTTGGTCAGTCCTTGGTTCACAGATATATTTATGTTGTTTTAATTTCAGTTACATATTGTGTTAATCATACCATAAGTTTGAGGCAGAGGGAACTTTCTGAATATAAACTTATACTACCATTTGTGTTGGAAGACCTTAATTTTCTATTGTTACTTTTATCACACTTCTCACATTTAAATGTGGATAGAGACCTCAGGTTGCTTTGAGTACATGAGAAGAACTCAAAGGAAAAAAACGTTATCTTCCTGATGGAGACAATTAATGTAGGAAATGAAATTAAATATCTCTCATTATTATCTTCAGATTCACTCAAGAAAGAAATCCATAGGTAAGACAAAAATGCTATTAAAAAACATACTTGGGACCAGCAGATGGCATAATAGTTACGTCACTGGACTTCCATGTAGTCAGCCACAGTTTGAGTGCCAGACCTGGTGACTTAAAACTCATGCCTGGCACATATGTGTGCATGTCCAAAATCCCAAGAGGAGACTAGAGGAGAAGAGATTGTGGCAATGCCATCCCCCCTGTAGGGTGATTTCTCAATTTCTATATCTCTGTCTCTCTGGCAAGTGCACACTCCCTCTAGCAAAAATCTCTCTAGAAAATAATAATAGGAATATTTAAAAAACATGAAATAGATCCTGAAAATTAAAGTATCTTTTTGTTTATTTGTTTTTGACAGATTTTTGCTATAGGGCACATGCACTCACCAAAGAGACAGAAAGTGAGAAATCAGCCCTGTAAGGATGGCCACAATGCAATCCCTTATCCTCCATTCTCCTCTTGGGACTTTAGGCATACTCACAACACGTGTCCAGTATGAGTGTCAAGCCACCTTTCCCAGACATGAACTGCAGTCAGCCACATGGGTGTCCAGTACCTAAACCACTCTGCCACCTGCTAACCCCATAAAGTATTTTTTAAAATAAGGTAAAATTGAAAGATAAAGTCAAATTTTCCATAAAGTATAACACAAAATTAAAACTACAAGAGAAAAGACAAAAGAGTCACATAACCTATCCAAAACCTAAAAAGCTAATATAAAATCCAGAGCAAATATGAGAAGTAGTCAGATCAAAGAAATAGTAGCAAGTATTTTCTTTTTTTTTTAAATTTAAACTTGGAACTCCACATTAAAAGAGGAATTGAAATTTTTTATTCTTCAGCATAATGGCAAATAATAACTCACTCTAAAGAAAGCTATCATGATGTTTCAGAATGGAGAATATTAACAGAATTATAAGTCACACATAAAGTAATGTTTAGTATGGTTTCTATTTTCAAAGCAGCAAGGATGAGTACCATAAATTAATGCCTTACAAAATCCACATAAACATTATTTTTAACCTGGAATTTAGTTGCCAGCCAAACTATCAACAGAATGTGAGGAGAAAGTAAGGACAGCAAAGCTCTTTTGTGAGGAGCTCAATGATGATGTTTTTCAGAAATACATCGTTGGCTAACCAAGAATGATTAAGACATCATATCCAAGGAAGGATGTAATCATAGCAGGAAACATTTAAGGTAATTCTCTATATAATGATTATACATTTTTAGAGACAGCACTTCGAGTTCAGATGAGGGTAAGAGGATAGAACGGTGTGGTGGTGAAGTCTCCAGGGGATACAAGGAGATCAGAGTAGCTGAGAGCATTTAGGAAAGTATAAGATTTGTGTTTATTGGATAGAGCAGGAGAGAAAAGGAAAGGTAAAGAAAAAAATTAATGGAAAAGCAAACCACCATAAAGAAAGTGATTACAATAACAAGATAATTCTTGTCTCTGTAGTTAAACATATGCACATAATTATACTGTTAATGTAGTCTACTTTTTTATTTTTAAAGTTTTTTTTTTTAATTTTTTTCCATGAGTGAGTGTGACAGAGAGACAAAGATGCACTCTTGACACAGTCTCGATACAGCAACCCATACTCAGCTTTAGCCAGTCCTGAATCATAGACATGCATGTGCCCGGTATATGGAGAGATTTCGGTATATCAAGAAACCTGGAATCCCCCCAGGTGGAGCAGCCTTGCAGAGTGTCACATTTTACTGCTACACCACTTTCCTGACCTTGAACTACTTTTAAAAAATATTTATTTATTTTTTATTGTTCTTATTATTAAGTTTTCTATATACAGCATGCATACTCACCAGAGAGAGCAAGGTCATGAGAAAGAGTGAGGGAATATGAGAAAGCAAGCTTCTAGGTCCAGGACTCAAACTATGGTCTGCCATGTGGGAATCTAGTGCCTTAACCATACCACCTACCAAAATTACGTATTTTTAACTAAAATAGTTACTTACTACTTTGGATGCATGTAGAAAATACAATACAGCTAGCATAGAAGACCATTTCTGAAGTCAATATTAGATATAGAACTAACTACATAATATTTAGAAACACAGAGATAATTACCAAAAGAAATAGCAGAAGAGTGGTTGTGGAAGGAGTATGTTGAGGCAGGGGACTGTCATTAGTACTATTTGTTTTCTTAAACTACGTGCATGTGTTATATAAAAAAGATGAAAGCTAAATACTTCTTTCTCTTCTGAAAAGTATTGCAAGACCTTGTTCACATATTGTCCTCTAAAGTCAACCACAGAACACAGAAAATGATGAGCAATGATTTTAAGTATCTCAAGAATGGTATAAAGTAGCATCATTCTAGAAACATAGGAGAGAAGTTAATTCATTATAGTCGGTGAATGAATGCTTTCGATCATTAGGACTTGATTCTCCTGTTGAACAGGTGGGAAAAGTCTGCACTTGGGTTGCGTTAAAATTTAACATCATCTGATGTTTAATATATGATCTTTATATAATTGTGCTAATTAATTAGTAGCTATATATCCTAGAAGAATGAACTGTCTCCCCTGACATGGGAACATATTTTAAAAGCCAGAAGTCACAGCCCCAGCTTAGCCACTCATCAGCTGTTGGCTCTTGAAAACGTTGTTTCAACTCTCTGAGGCTTGTTTTGTCAGATAGTCAGTGGTGATAATAATACGTTAGCTAAACATCTCATGGCACTGCTATTACTATCCAGATGGAAGAAGAAGGTAGTAATATCAGGTAACAGCTTATACAGGTAAGAAGTTGCATGTATGAAATTAATGATTATTTATCTATCATCTAGGAGCTGAGAGCTAAGGGCATATTACAAGTTTTATGGACCTTCTAGCACAACGAAGCTGGTCTTGCAAACTCAGTAAGGTCTTTTAAGTTTGCAAAGATGGTGATCTGTGTTAGGCAGAATTCCCAGCATGACATCCTCAAAAACGTGTGGAGATGGAGGGGAGTTAAGGCAAGTGTGCATATTGGAATGAGTTTAAATGATGTCGCCATGTACAGAAATTTATAAGAGGACTTTCTGCCTCTGGATCCTGTATGTGCTGAATATACACTAAGGTCTTCAGAATTTATTGACAAGATATCAGGAGAAGGTAAGCTGTAGACATATCTAATAAAAGTTAGACAGCCCTGTGCACAAATTGCTCCCATTGCAGGCCAGCAAAATGAATGTGTTTGTGTTTGTGTGTGTGTGTGTGTGTGTGTATGTGTTGTGTAAACAAACTTTACCCAAAATAATTCTCTAAAATCTGTTCATCTACTGACTTTCCCCCCTCACCATCGGGAAATGAGAATTGAAAATATTTAAATACTGGCAGAGGGATGGAATCTGGGCGGCAAACCAATATTCTCCATTAAAGTCCGAGATTTAAAGATCCATTTATCAAAACCTTTGGTGTGTGCCCAAGTCTTCCTGAATTAATGCATGCATGCATATGAAAATCAATGTTTCCTGCCCATATAAACACTGCAGCTCCGAATCAATCTCTCAAAGCCGAAGAGGGTTAAATATTTAAACAAGCTATGTATTGAAATACATTTTTAATGCCGTGAAGTCATTCTGATGAAAGATTACTCAGGAGCCTTCATTACTGAGTGTAGAGAGTAATGTGGTATTATCGGAACAGATGGCCCAGCTGTCTGTGGGCTCTGGCCCCCCTCAGGGTAGATACAAATACTACTCCTAGAGTCAGCTGTTGGTAGCCAGTGGCCTGAATGGTTGGCTGCCTACACGCCACACATCCCTACATGACGGCCATGCTGGCTGCTGTCTCGGGGAACATTTCCTTAAGGAGTCAAATGCTGCTTTGATTTGATTTGGTTTGATTTCTTTGTAAGCTCTCCATGTTTCTGCTGCTTGTTTCAAGCGGAAGCTGTTGTTTAGGAATTCAGAGTGGATAAGCTGACCATTCTGCTGCTGCTTGTCTGATTAGGAAGTACTGCTGTTTTACTCCCAAAAACCTGCATGGAGTGTGACTTAAGGCTTCCCTATTTGGTTATGTGTTTCTGATGAGTAGAAAGGTATTAGAGTGAGTAGAAAGGCCACTTCTCTGTGCAAAGATTCAAACATCTTGAGCTCTATAGTCTTTATGGCCTTGCTTACTACCTGTATGTCTTTGGGAAACTTGCATAATTGCTCTGGCCCCAAGTAATTTTTACCTGTGATATGTAATGTTCCTTTCTTTACTGCCTTCTGACCAAATTTTTGCTTAAGTTTATTTCTTTGTGTGTGTGTGTGTGTGTGTGTTTTGGAGAGGTTTTTACTATAGGGTGCATGTGCTCACCAGAAAGACAGAGAGAGACAGAGAGATAGAAAATGAAAAATCACCCCCCGGGGGGAATGGTCATGCCGCAATCACTTCTCCTCCATCTCCTCTCGGGATCTTGGGCACGCACGCACCCGTGCCTGGCATGAGTTTAAGCCACCAAGTCGAGGACTCGAACCGCAGTCAACTACATGGGAGTTCAATGACATAGCCATTACGCTAACTGTTGGTCCCTTTTTTCTTAGAGAGAGATTTTCGCTATAGGGCATGTGCATTCACCATAGAGACAGAAAGAGAGAGAGACAGAAAGTCAGAAATCAACCCCCAGGGAGGATGGCCACTTCACAATCTCTACTCCATTCTCCTCTCAGGATTTTGGACATGCACGCAGATGTGCTTGATGTGAATTTTTTTTAAGTCACCAGGTTTGGGACTTGTACCACGATCGACTATGTGAGAGATCAACAATGTAACTATTATGACATCCACTGGTCCCAAGTAGTGTATTTATTTCTTCAATTTCAGAGGGAGAGAGTAAGGGAGAGAGGGAGAGGCAGGTACTCCTAATAGGGTCTACATGCCGAAATCCAGACCCAGTATTCAGAAAGGTCCTGGGACATGAAGCCAGTTTCTCTCCCATCTGGATCCAGTTGTGCCACTGCTGCTCCACTGACCAGTCCTGTGACAAGATTTTAAATCACATGAATATAGAAAAGAATCATTGAGAAAATGTTAATGATGAAAGAAGACTGGATTCAGGGTTATTAAAAGAGATCTGGTCCAGGGATAGGATCTTCAAACCTTTTTTCAAACTCCTTTGCCTTTTAGTATCTTGGTTTTCTTGTCTCTAAAATAAGATGAAATTTCATGTTCTACATGTCACTATTGAACATCTTGAGTAATCTGTTAAGATATCGGAAACATATGTTACTATTAGACAATGTTCCAATTGTGAAAACTAGACATGAGAAAATGAGTGAGGTTTTGGAAAGATGGAGGATGAGGGGTCAGAGGTGTGGTAAGTGTTGTTGGTGTATTTCAGAGCATATGGAGAGTTGGTAAATTAAACTCTTTGTGATGTCTCATCTATATCAGATTAGCTAAGTGGCTCCTTTCATTCTTGTTTTTCCAGCCATGTTGTAGAAAAGATTCTGTCATGAAAACCAACCATCTGAAAGCAAATTTTTGTGAGTATCATCAGGTCAAACCTAAATGTCATATGAAGTACACTGGGACTGTAAATGAATGGGTCCACATTGTGATTTTGCTTGGATAATGAAAAGAATTTAAAGGTTAATGTGATGATTGACCAAATCATTACATTCTTGAATTAAATGTTAACTCAAATAGACAGTTTTGGAGATTTTGCAATTTTTAAGTTATGTTACTATTGGTGATTGGTATTCAGTAAGTAATAATATTCTTTTGTGAGGGAAAATCAAAAACACACACTCTTCCAAGTATCCACAATTTTCTGTGGAATAACATGAAAATAAAAAGCTGGAGAGGATTTAAAAGGAACACTTGGCAGTTTTCACAGACAGACTCCTTGTTACAACCCCACTAATTTGACAAGGATCAAATCATCAACTGTAAGAGGAATTGGAGCCAGACCTTTTGAGTCACAGACTGATAGCTGCCATTTTCATTAGGTAAAGCCTGTCATTCCCTCTACTTGCTTATTAGCTGTGGAAGCTGATGGCTATATATGTACAACAGGGGCAAACAGGTGCCAAGCCCTGCAGCCCTGCACTAGTTTGGCATGTTCAGGGTCCCCTGTTTCATTATTTCTTTTTCCTACAGACTAACTAGTTTCCACATTCTGCTTATTAATTTCACTTCTACCCATTAGCACTATAGCTATACCACAGACATCCAACATTTTGTCCCTACTGGCAATGTCACCAATTCATTCTAGTCCCTTGTGACTAAGATGGTTGAATCAATTGCATCCTGGTCAAGTCATGTGGGTCTTCTGAAAATTCTAACAGTCAAGGACTATGCATGAATTTGATTATTGGAGATCAAATCATGGGGCCAGCATATGAATTCTCTGGAATATTTCATAGTTTCCTGCTTTTTTTGCTTTCTTTTTCTAGTCCTTCTACCTAAAGTAAGTGCAACTCTCTTTCCCCCATTCTTTCTGTTGTTGAAGAAGCTTCACGGCTTCCAAGAATTCCCTAACTAATTACTTTGTAATATTTTGTTACTCATTTGAGATGTAATAAGATATGCTCTTTGCTAAATGAAATATAAAATACGGTGGCTAAGTGTTGGGAATGTACTAGTGAATTGTCCATGGTCCTTATCTTCTGCCATCTCACTAAGTCTATATGACTTTGAGAAAACGATTAATCCCACTTATCCATCATGGAAATAATACCTCTCCCACAAAACATTGTGAAGATAAAATTGGAAAGTATGTGAAATTTCTTCGTAAATTATAGAGTGCTACATAAACATAAGGTATTCTATTTATTATACCTACTCCCAATCATATTAGCTCTCAATCATTTGTCTTGGTGTAAAAAGATCAAGATATTTTTTGTTGGTTTTAGCAGAGTGATTTGCACATAAAGATAGAATTGATTGATTCATTTTTGCCTTCAGATTTATGATCCAAGGTCTAGTGATATTTCAAAATCTTGGCAGTCCATGACTGAGGTTTTGAGTTTCCTTTCTCCTTAGTCCTTGCAAGTTCAAGCGGAGTTGGTTCCCTTCAGTATGAGATTGTGGTTACTTAGACATGGAAGTTCAGGGAGGCTGGAGTGAAGGGATATGTTCTCCATATAATCTCATTACACTTTACTTATAACTTTTCAGTTTAGCAAGGGCACCTTGGCCAGCTGCTCTTCACCAAGTTGTTATGTGATTTAACTGATTTTAAAGTTTACTCTGTTGTTAGAGCTTTTAGCAAAGATGTTTTTAGACATACATAAGAAAGTAGAATAATGAGTGAACAATAAATTTTGAATGTATCATTTTTAAATTTTTTACAGATTATATTCAAATGTATGATTCTATATAATATATTAAGCATGCCCCAAGATCAAAATCTATTGTAAAACTCATTTTCTAGATAAGACTTCTAAAGCATCTGGCTCCAAAAGAATAAGATATAAATTGCTTTCCTCTTTATAGTAACAATGATGAAAAATTTAACTTATTTGAGGATGCAATTATAAAATAAGTTTTGCATATAATCTGTCTAAATTATCCTACTACAGGATGGGTCACTGATTGGACTAACTAGATATCTTTGTGAGATGTGAAAGTGGAAGAAAGTGGCTCTCTTGCACCAAGCTTCACAGGGCACTACCACCACAATTGTAGACAGAATCAAGAGTTAAGATTGTGCTCCAGATGGCCTGAGTAAATTGCCAGTAGAAGACACCATACATTATGTAGTCCTTGGAAATATGTATTGTTAGATACAGGAGAACAATTATTTTGATAAAAAACAGAAACAGCTCTATGGCTTAGTGATTAAGACAGCTGGATCCCACATGGCTGATTTCATGGTTTGAGTCTTAAACGTAGGAACTTGAGAAACACCTTTGGCATATGTGTGCATGTGTTTAAAATCCCAGCAAGATGGAGAAATGAAAGAGAAGGGATTGTGACATAATTATATCCCATTAAAGGATGCTTTCTCTTCTCCCTCCCTCTCTCTTTGTCTTTCTGTTTCTCCTTGGCTAGCACACACCCTCTAAAAAAACAAATTCCACTTTGATACAATATTTTGTTATTTCCATTTCGATTAATTTGAAGAGTTCTTTTAGACTTATTTAGGCATTGACTTTTGTACAAACCTCTGTTGCATATGTAATGGATAGACAAGAAAAGTTTTTGTGATCCTTAGTGCTCTTTACATTCTGATTTTTTTTTTCCAATTAGTTTTCTACTTGGCCTTTGAAACTCATGTGTCTGTGAACAATATTATCTCTGTCCCATGAAGGGAACTGATGAGTTAGCATTTCTCAAAAGAGTCTCTATTTTGCCCCTAGAATTTTCTTTGAAATTTCTCTAATGCATTCTGCAAGTAATGACGGGTGTGTTCACTCAACGACATTTGTCATTATAACCACCTGACAGAATTGGCATTATTTTGTAATCACAAAGGTGTAAAGTGTGGTGAGACAATTGCATTTGGGAGTGCTATTTCAGTGATGCTTGATATGAAAATAAGAAAGTGAGATATAAATCTGTAATCAAGGATCAGAAAACAGCTTAAGAACAAAGATCCAGGAAATTTCCTAAGTAGAGGTCGTTCTTGTAAGCATGGGACTGGAGGTGACTTTCTTTGCTCTCTGGTCCTGATCTATTTGTTGGGGATGGGCCTGAAAATGCGAGCTCCATTTAATAATCCCAGTCCCATACTGGGGCTGATTCTTTTTTTTTTTTTGGACACTGGACCTTACAAATTTTAATGTTACTTGTTACAAATAATAGATACGATGTTGTTTAGAGATGCCAGCTTCAAATTAAGCTTCAGGTATCCTGAGGGTCAGTTTGAGCATACCGTCTTCAAATTTCTGTGATGCTTGATATCCAGAAAATTGGTTTCCTAGAGTTCTTTTTCTTTTTGAATTCAGGATTCTTTGTTAGTGAGCATTATTAGTATGCAAATAATATTGCAGCATAAGAAAAGAGAGTAAAGGAAAAAACAATGATCATGGAAAAGACACTATATGAGGGAATGTGAGATACAAAGGCTGTAGAGATAAGGAAAAGTATTGGGGGAAGAAGTGCAAAGAGCCAGGAATAAGTGGAAAAATGGGAAAAAAAAGAAATACATTAGGAAGGAATGGAGAATGGGGAGAATGTGGAAAGCCCAGTGATGATCGGGATCTCTAATATGATTGGAAAGCGGGGGGGTTATAGATACTTACAGTTTTTTGTTTTGTTTTGTTTTTAGAGAGATTTTTGCTATAGTGTGCATATGCTCACCAGAGAGAGACAGGGAGACAGAAATCGAGAAATCACTCCCCCCACCACCACCACAGGGACAATGACCACACCACAATCCCTTCTTCTCCATTCTCCTCCCAGGATTTTGGGCACACACACATATATGCATCCATCAGGTATGGGACTAAAACCACAGTTGACAACATGGGAGTCCAACAACGTAACCATTATGCCATCTGCTGGTCCCAGATACTAATAGTTTAATTGAAAGAGTTGTCCTTACAAATAATTTTTTAAAATTAATTTTTATATATTTTAAATTTTATTTTAATTTCTTTTATACATTTAGTCACTATACATCACTTAGCTTGTAAAGGGAATTTTCCCAACATAAATACATTTCACACTAGTCCAGTTGAGGATACCATACATGTTACCAACAAAAGATGATAATACATTTCTGTGCCCCATAAATATCTTGCTTATTTTTCTCCTTAATGTCTTTCCTCATACTCTCCTCTTTCCCCCACCCTCTTCTCACTCTGCATTCTGTACAAATAACTTTTACAATGAAATGACAATAGAAACAAGAATCTAAAATTTGGGTCAGTTCTTACTTCACTCAAGAATCTTCTTCCATTTTTCTGTGCATGGTCAAGTGTGCCTTGGATGAGCTTGTTTAAGACCATTCCTTCAGCTTCCAAGCCAACACTGTGCCTCAAAATACTTTATATTTTGTGTGCTTTATCTAGCCTCCGCATGTAGATATACAAGTATCTGTGGTCAAGCACTATGTGTGTTCTGTACCCTTCAAAGTACCTAAACCAGTACTGTGCATACAAACAGTGTTTATCAGACCAGGTATGATGTTGGCGCTTTGTCACTTGCCCTATGTGAGAGTTTGAAAGTGATCTTGGCAGCTTTCCAAAGAGCTTGGTGTACATTGAATAGCTTTGGGTGTGATGCAAAGCTTTCTGCAGGATTAGAAAAGTCACACAAAATGGAAAGGAGACTCCATGCAAATAGGATTGAAGACTTTCTAGACTGTCACTCAAGAACAGTTTCAAAAGAAAGTAGTCTCAGAGATGATGATGCAGTGGTAAAACACAATGTTCTTGCAAAGCAGACCCATATGCCATGGTTCCAGATTCATGCCTAGAGACCTCCTTAGCATGCTAGGTATGACTGTGCCCTTGATCCTAAGTGCTGATGGGGATGGAGGTTAGATTTATGGTGTCAAGACCCTGACATGTGTGCTCCCTTGCTCTCTCCCACCCATGAAGCAAAGCTTAAATAAAATTAGTCTCAGCACTTCTCATGCTTCTCTCACAACCATCACAAACAGAGTTTGTCTCTCTGTAAATATGTTATCTGTTGTTATTATTTTGACTTTAAATTTTATTTGGACCCTTCTCTCCTTGGCAAGGTGTGTAGACAATCAGACAAACCATAGCTAATGTTCTCTGCAAGTAAAGGAGTAATGAAATTAGAAAGTGTCCTTTCCCACCTATCTTGGAATTCCCCTGCATTCTCTTTTAAAGAAAACACCCTGGAAAAGGGAACATAGTAACTTGTAGAATTACTACAAGTTTAAATTAGACTTTCCCTGGTTTCCATCAACTTGAAAAGACTTAGGTCACAAGAATGGAATGAACAGTCCATCTCCATGAGTAGATTAAGAGGCCTCTCTGTGAATTTGGGCCATTAGATAACCTCACCAAGCTTCAGTTTTCTCATCAGCAAAATGCTACACACTTTGTATGAATTGACAAATGTAAAATCACAGTATCAAGTGGTTAAAACTGAATTTTTTTTTGTTTTATGTCTCTATTCTTTGTCTTTTAGGTGTTATTAAAAACTGCGTTATTGAGACTGACTTATGACTTAATACTTATTTACTCCTAGTTTCTCAGAAAGCAATCCACATCTGAATTTAGTGGTAGTGAAAAAGGTGAGAAGATGGAGGAAAAAAATCTAGAGGCACCAGTAAAACAAAATTCATGTGACTCCTCATCTGGAAAACAAAAACTAAAAAAAAAGAAAAAAAAAACTATCTGTGTTAGAAAGTTTTCCATGTATACATAATGACTAGCTATGGCATGTTACTATATTGTTAGCATTTTACTCTCTAATAGCACTTTATTTTCTATAAACTTTTTCAATTATTCTTACGAAACATAATAAAAGAAAACTGGACTTGATTCAGTTTCCATTTCTGATATGTAGTTGTGAGTTGAACTAGGGCTGAGAGTTTCAATTTCCCAGCATAGTATTTGGGTCCTTTCTTGAATGACTGTGATTAAAACTAGATGATATTAAGCCCATCTGGGTACCTTATATGTCTCAGCTATTAAATAATGTTTTACAGAAATCTATAGAAATACGTATGTACAAGAAAAGGGAGGGAAGCGTGATCCTCTCTGTTTTTTAAATGAAGAGAGTAAGTATTAGGGCAGTTAAACCTCTCAAATTAATGGCAGCAGCATGACTGGCATTCGTATAGAAGGTCAATGCATACAGCATTGAGGTGTAAAAAGTGGGTATCCTAACACAAGGGGGTAAATAGATACTGACTAATCTCAACCTTCACCTTGGGCTCATGCTCAGTTATTTTAAGGAAGGAAGAAAAGAATCCCCTGCATATTGATTACCTACTATGTGCCAAGACTTGTCCTGGGCACTTTCAAACATTCTATTCTCCCAAGAGCCATCAAGGTGGGTATTAGTATCGCCCAATTATAGATGGGGAAACTGAAGCTCAGAAAGTTTAAGTCTATCATTCAAGGTCATGTAGCTGACAACAGCAAAGACTGGATTCTGCTTCTGTGCCACTGTTTCTACTATCAGCTTACTTTCTACCTCCTTTCCTGAAAAGACCACTGCCACCACAGTATCAACAAAGGTAGCAACCCTAACAGTGGTCTCAGCCTTGTAGCAATGCTTCGATGTCTCTATGTTGTTTAAGGAAAGGCCCTGGATGTCATGCTGTGGAGAAGACAGAAACAGATTTAGGTAGAACAGAAAAAGGACTGGGGACTTGGTCACATGGGTGTGGACTGGAAGGTACGAGAAGTTGGCAGGTCAGAGGTCACTTTCTGCAGAAGTCAGCGAGGCAGGTAGACATCAGTTGTCCATACAGTCAGAGTTCAGGGATTGATCACAGAGGCAGGGATAATGGTTATATTGAACAGGAGATCTGTAAACAAGCAAAAACCCTAGGGTAGGCTCTTCTTTTGTTGCCTGCTGAGTGTGAACAGCTCTGGATCCTAGGTATTAAATAAAGTTAGAAGGATCTCAGATACCCGCAGTAAAATTGTCTCTTTTATGGAGTGTAAAACATAACTGTAGAAATTGTTACATTGTGACCAGTTCCTCTATGGGTCTAATTTTTATATTGGCTAATGCATCTGAGATTTGGGGTTAAGATGTGAAGAGAGGGGCCAGCATCTGGCATGGTGGTTAAGGCACTAGACTCCCACATGGTTAACCTTGGTTTGAATCTGGACCAGGCAACTTGCTTGGGACCAGCAGATGGCATAATGGTTATGTTGTTGGACTCCCACATAGTTGACTGTGATTCAAGTCCCAGACCTGGAGGCTCAAAACTCACATGTGTACCCAAAATCCCAAGAGGAGGATGGGTGAGAAGGGATTGTAGCATAGACATCCCTCCTGGGGGGGTGATTTCTCACTTTCTGTTGCTCTGTCTCTCTTCTCTCTGGTGAGTGCACACACCCTGTAGCAAACATCTCTCTCTCTGTCACTAAAAAAAAAAAAAAAGGAGTCTATACTTTTTTCACATTGCGAATACTTCATTGATGTGACTACCTCTCTAGAGATGGTGAAGTTTTATGGACTCTGGTCTCATTATTTTATACTCTTCTTTCACCCATGACCTGGTGTTTAAGTACTACCCCCTTACTCTCACACCTGCTTCCAATCTCTGTGAAAACCTGCTCCCTGCTCCCTGACTTTACCTTGTAGAGAGTGGTTATGAGAGCAGAGTAAGTTACACTTTCTACCCAGGGGAATTAACTTTACCCACATAGAATTCTTGGGAAGTTAAGTCAGGAAGACACTTTGAGCAAGGGCTGAGATGAGACAGGCTTTCTGGATCCCCTTATCTCCCAAAAAGTAAGCGAGCAGGTGGCTCTTCCACCTACGCATAAGGTCAGCCCTGACAGCAGTCAGGTTTTTTGTGTGTCCTGGAACCATTTTCTCAGAGTGACATTGACATATGTCCCCATTAATAAATTAGCAATCCCATCTCAACTGACATGTTTGGCAGAAACAAGAAGTTCATGTGCCAGCGTGTGGGTTAATTCCTGTGCCCATTCCACCAGGAAGGCTCGAGTGTATTGAAGTGTGTTATACCACAAGCACGGGGACACAGAAAACATTTCTTTTTTTCTTCCTGGTTTCCACAGAAATATAATTTGACTTCTCTCTATAAAAAATGTATGTTAGAGGTTGTTAAATTAACAGGGAAGTGACAAAAAGACAGGAGGATAGGTAAGGCAGAAATAGCATTTTTCAATTCACAAAAATAGAAGTGAGAACTCTTTATAATGTTTACCCCAAAAATCCTCACTGTGTGAGGTGGATATTTTTGTTCTTTATATTGTAAAGCTCTTTCTGCTAAACTGCCATGTAAGTAAGATGTAAAAAGAAGGTAAACAAGTTCTAGTTCCTTCCAACATCCTTCTGAGAGAGTAGGGATGCCTCAACTATATCTTTATGCCTTCCTGTGCAATCCAATTAACATACCTTGGAGAACCTAATGTATGCTAATTTCTTTGATAGGCATTCTGTGAAAGGAGGAAAACTTAAGTGTATGAAATTTCTGTTGCAAATAGTTAACTGGGTGAAGCAAAGATGGAAATAAATAGAACAAGTTTATTCAGTAAATACGGATTGAGCTCTTGAAATGTACCAGGCCTCATTCTATTGTAAAAGCAGTCTGACTGCTGGCTATCCTGTAGGAGAACAACATTTCTCATCTAGATAACCAATTTATCACCACAAATATAGCCTCAGTTTACCCAGCAGAGAGATTTATAATAATTTACAGGGTGCTTTACTCATTCATCTCTGTACTAGTTCTTTATTTATCCTTATTATGCGAAGTGCTGGGCCCAGACTAGTGAACAAACCAGTGGGAACCTCTTCCCACATGAAGCTTACAGTCTAGCAGCCCTTAAATTTGACCTTAGTCTTTTTATGATTACAACACACAGTTTATTGAGAGCAGCAGAACCTATCCAATGTAATAACTATGGTGCTTTTCTTCCTGCTAACAATCAGTGTGAGGTCAATATCTTCCCAGACTAGGAATTAGAGCAACCTCTACATAATTCACCTATTGAACTTAGACAACTCCACATCTCTGTCCTTGTGTTTTGATGCATTAAATGAGTGTTTGATACTCAAGAAATACACTGTTCAATATGAAAACCTCATGTGGCTATATGAGATAAATCAAATTAATCAGTGTTAAAATTTTTAATTCAGCTTCTCAGTCTCGCTGGCCACAGTTCAAGTACACATTGCCACATATGGCTAATGGTGATCATATTGGGCACTGCAGAACAGAACATCCTCTTGGACAGCCCTGCCCTAGAAGATGATGTCTGGTGTTAATATTTAAGCTCTGCTTTTTTGGGTGTTTCACTGCAGAATTCAAGATGTAGCTCCTTGTTTTAAAATTCTGTATCACCTTCCCTATACATAAATACATGGTATCACTCTTAAAACCCAAGGGAATAGTTACATTTTCTTATGCATGTCCTTTATTCCCTACTAGACTGGAAGCTCTTGAGGGCAGTGATCATGCCATCACCTTCTATATTCTAAGTGCTTAGTTCAGTGTCTTTTTTTTTTTTTTTTTGGAGAGATTTTCACTGTAGGGCGCGTAGTTCAGTGTCTTACAGATGACAGAAGCTCTAGAAATGTTTGTGTTGCTAGTGAGGAGGATGATGTCTGGAATTCCACTGCACCCTAACAGACTGTGAGCTGTGTCTCTAAGCAGCAGAGAGGGTTACTTGACAGAGAAACCCTGAGGGACAGATCACGAGTTTGGACTTCACCACATTGAGTTTGATCCCAAAGGCTATTTCTGCACATCAAGCCATCTGTAGATAGTGTGGGTGCCAGGCATCACGCCTGTGCAGTGATGCATCTCATTCCTTGGTATTTAAATGCTGTCTTGGCATGGGACAGTGGTGTCCACAGTCAGCGACAAGCATAGGAAAAAAGTTCTGACTCCCAGTCGTGGGCCGCAAACTTCATTTCCTCAATTGAACTCAGTTATCTCCTGGGACCAGACACTCAATCCACTTTCACAGTACGAGATTTCTCAGTCTGGTCCTCTAAGAATACTATCACTACAAGAACCTTACCATAATGAGTAATGACTAGAATTCTAGGAGATGGGTCATGTCCAACTTCACGTCCACCAAGGACTAAAATATAAGATCTGCTCTGGAAGATCACATCTGCTCTGGAGGCTGAGTTATTTTAGGTTAAGTAGCCTTCAGCATTACTCAGTTGCACCAAGATGCAGAAGCCAAAAGGAACAATCTTGCAGCTATGAATATTTCATATGATGAGATTGTCTTCTGCTTGTCATTGCTCCCTTTCTTGCTCTGGTCCATTTTCTCAGCTCTCTTGTCTGGATTTATTTGTATCAAAAGAATTTATTTGTATCAAAAGTATTTATTCTCTCTTGCACTACTGGCTTTGGAAATTCAAAAGAAATAATTTGAAGCAATAGATCAATGGTTACTACAGATCATTTTTCTTTAATTTTGTTTACATTTTTTAGGTGTTGTTCAACACTTTTTCCTTCAAATTAATTCAGAAAGCTAAGTCATTAATAACTCTGCATATAAAGACTCTGAATATCCAAGACATTAAACAATCGTTAAAAGTTCTATAATGAGATAAAGGCAGAGACAGAACTAGAAAATACTGTGGAATATGAAATAGTATCAGAAGAAAAATTATATGGTAAGATTTCAGAGAATCTAGAAAGGATGTCTACATATACAGTATTCCTTAGCCTGCTAATTAATTGTCAGTATGACAATGGAGTACTTAGTACATAAAAGGATATTTCTAATATTGGGGTATTAAAAATGTTTAATGCCCTCAGTATATGTTATAATCTCAATTTTGAGTAGTGTTTGAAAACATAATTAAAATTATATATATATGTATATATTTAGA
>NW_006199830.1:147494-198203 GCF_000334495.1 Tupaia belangeri chinensis | reverse complement strand
TCTATCTATATCTAAATATATATGTATATATTTAGAGAGAGAGAGAGAAAATTAATATATGAGGGAACTTCAAAATGGAAAATGGAATTGAAATGAGTTTATTTTGGTGTAAATTAAAAAAAGCTATGCATAGTTTTTTTCATAATATTAATTTTCATGAACTTTATCTTCCCCCTCATATAGGCAATAATAATAACTGATCTCAGAGGACATAATCCTGCATGCAAGTACCATCCCAGGTGAATTATTATTGGTTTCCTGGGAACTAAATGGAAGGTAGAGATTTGTCTTTCATTCCAACAGAAAGGAAAAAGGAAGAAAAAATACATAGAGATTGGGAAGCCAGATATTGGCTTAAAGAACTCTTGATTAGTCACTGAAGAACATGCAGAAATAAAACAGGAAAGGCAGAATGGACCTAGATTCTGAAGGCATTTGCCCATCTGGGTAAGACGTTTTGTCCTTACATGTACAATTAAAAGGTAGTTTTCAAAATGTTTTAATTCCACCTTGCCCTTCTGACATTATGGTACTATGCTATTTGCACTGTTATTTTTGGGGGATTTTTTTAAATGTTAATCATGCCTTTACTCCACCCTTTTCTCACATTAGTTGTTATCCAAGTTTCAACTCCTACCTCTTCCAAAGAAGCTTTTCCAATATGACACAATCATGCATAAATCCCATAATCTTCCACTTACATGTTTGATTAGATATGTTTCTATGATGTTCTGTTATGCCTGTGTAAATCACATAACTTCGTACATTATAAACACTGTTGAAATGTAAACTCCTAAGGTCAAAGATCATAGTTAGTGTCTCCATTCATTCAAAGTACAGGCCAGGGCTCATGGTTGAGGGAATTGTATTTCACTTGGAGTGAAGAAAGGTAGGAGTTAGTGAAAAAGAATGTGTTTATCATACTTGAACTTATTGAAATATAACTCTAGTCACTGAAAAATGCAAACTCTTAAAATTACTGTATAGTTCTTACCTTTTAATTTCTGCTTTAGGACTGATGGAGGCAGGAAATATATGATAAAATAAACATCCTTTATCTCTAAAATTGCCTTTTAAAAAAACTGAAAATATTCTGAGATAATTTAAAACCATTCTCGTAGGAGATGGAGTCTAGTTTTGTGAATTCAGACTTTGTAGAATAAATATGAGCTCTGCCAAAAAAAATGCCTAGATTTTTGAAAGTATGATTATTCATTCAACTTGTATTAAGAATCTACTATGTGGGGATGCTGGGTTAGATGCCATGGGAAGTGCAAATATGTACCCAAAGACCTTAGAATTCTTGGAAACCTGCGCAGATTCTGCTCTTTTTGAAGCGGCATCTTGTATATCATTCCCTCTAAGCACTATTGCATTATGTGAAGTTTTCAGTCTCTCCTTCCAGGCTGCTGCTATTTAATGAGGTTAGCATCCTCTTCATTTTCCTTGGTGCCTGATACATAAGAACTGATAACCAATACAAATCTGTTGAACTCAATTGTCCTATGCCAGGTATCTTACCTTAAGTACTTTCTAATAACAGATACAATGATTAAAACTTCACCAAAATTAAGTCGAGGTCTTCTGAGACAAATTATCCATCCAAAGAATTCATGCAGTAAAAATAAAGATGGAAAGATCCAGGAACTAAAGAGCCAAGTATTCCTACGACATCCTTTCTACAAACTACAGATATAATTACATTTAACTAGCTGGAAAGCTCTCAAAACATTGATATTTGGAAGTAAGGGTGTGGGTGACTTTTTTTAATCGTTATTATTATTATTAAAGAGAAAATGTTCATTGGAATACCGCTTGGTGAAAACAAGGAAGCAGACATTCCTTTTTCACATGATTAATCCTACATGCTGCTGCTAGCACAAAGCATAGACAGGAATCGCTCAGTCTTTATTTTACTGTGAAAAACCAAGCCACAAAGAATCTCAAATTTAAACTAAGCAAGGGATGTTGGAACTCAATGACCAAATGAAGTCAAAATATGTTCTGCCTATTTAATTTTTAGCGAGCCTCTTCCTCAGCTCTTCCAACTGGAGAGTGAAGGTTTTATTATCTCTCCAACAGTTGGTTCCATTTTCTGACATTTTTCTTGTTGCTTGTGATTTTAGAAAGCATCTACTTTTCACAAGTGAAAACGGTTTTGTCCAAACAGATGCTTGTTTCTATATTTTGCGTTCTGTAAAAAAATATGGGTATGATTTTGTTGGGGAGTGGGCTAGAGAGAGATGGGAAGTAAAATCTTCCAGACGCTGGTGGAGGCACAGCTTGAACTAAAATTAGAAGCCAACTGAGAGCTGTAAGCAGGAGGAAGGGGGTCTCCAAAGAAAATTTGTTGTATAATAAAATACTCATTGAAAATATTCTGACAAGAAACTCTAACAAAATTTGCACATATCTTAGACTAGATGAAAAAATGGTTTCTCTCTTAGGTTTCTGTGAGAATTTGTGGTAAACTGGATTTGGACAAGTTATTTCAAATCAGTCAAGCAATCAAACCCTTCAATCTAATCCCTCAATCAGCAATCATCATCTGAGTACCAGTTTTTGTCCTGATTACCATTAGGCTTGAGGAGGAGCAAGGAGAAAAACAAACAAACAAACAGGCAAATAAACAAAGATATCTTAGATAATGTCCAGAAGGAGCTTAGGTGATATCCAGGAAGAGCTCATTTTGTAAGTGGGAGACAGGGGTAATAAAATGCAAAAGAAGTGAACCAGAGGAGGTATTCAGATAGGTCTTACTTATCCCTTTCTCAGCCACAGTTAACCTGTTGCTCTGTGGCTTTAATACACTTCTCTCTTACTCTCCTACTGTGACTTTCTCAACTTTGCTCAGAGTAGATGTTTTAGTCTGTCCAGGCTTCTATAAGGAAATGCCACAAACTGCATGGTTTATAATAATAGAAATTTATTTGTCCAGTTCTGGAGGGTGGAAAGGCTGAGATAAAAGTGCTGAGAGATTTAGTGTCTGGTAAGACTCTGTTTCCTGGTTCACAGATGGTGCTTTCTCACTGTAGCCACACAGAGTGGAAGGGGCAAGGTAGCATGCTGAGGCCTCTTTTATGAGGGCACAATTATGAAGGTTCTACTCTTTTTACCTAATACCCTACCAAGTTGTCATCTCTTAATATCATCCCGTTGATGATTAGGTTTAAACATATGAATTTTTAGGCCAGCAGGTGGGGGCCACTAGTGGTTGAAGTGCTGGACTTATGTATAGTTGACTGAAGTTTAAGTCCTGGACCTGGTGGCTTGAAACTCAAGTCAGGCACTTCTGTGTGTGTGCGCATGCGCCCAAATTTCTGAGAGAAGAATGAAGGAGAAGGGATTGTGGGAGTGATTTCTTACTTTCTATCTCTCTGTCTCTCTGTGCATCTCTGGTGTGTGCACAGGCCTTAAAAAAAAAAAAAAAAAAGAAAGAAAACCATATGAACTTTTGGGAAACACAGACATTGAGACTATAGCAGTTGGGGCAAAGGTCTGATTTTTTATGTTCCACATGCTCTACTGGCACGATGGGTACTGAAACAATGTCCATTCTCCCCACAGGATTGCAGGCCTGGAATGGCTGTATGAGTCTGGAGAGATGCTTCACTGGAAGTCAGTGGTCTTTGTTCAGAGCCTGCTGAGCCAAGCTATGGGAATTGCTTGTGCTCCACCCTCAGACTCATGAATCTCTGAAGGTAATTTTCACATTTCCAACCACAGTAGCTGGGGCACATTTTAGGGTTTGAAAACATCCTAGGGACCATGAAATCAAATAGTGCAGGTGACCCTTGCAAACAGGGTGTGAGCATCTCCTGATAGCCTTTCTTTTTATTAGCCCCCACCCAACCCTCCTCCACAGGCTAGGTCCTGGGTGCTATTTAAAAAGAGTCTAACTTTCTGCCCAGACAAAGGGCACTAAGAGCTGGCAGGCATGTTCCCCCCAACCCCTGCACTATCTGAGGGGAATCTCCATATGGACGGAGAGCACGCAACGCCTGGTACGCACTCAGCACCCCCTCAGATATAATTGGAATGACTCCCTTCTCATCTGGTTTGGGCTCTGATGATAACTGCTTCCATTTATACAATCAGAGCTCACTGCTGAGTGACTTTGCATTCCTCTACATCAAAGGTAATTATTATTTTTATAGTTCAATTAGCAAACATTACATTTTTGTTTGCCTTGCTAAGACGGTACCACCGAATTTAACAATAACATGCTTATTCCAAAGCTGCCAAGGGACAGGATGCTATTATAATATTGTAACACTTTTTTTTTTTTCCTTTGTGTTTTTCCTCCTCTTTCATTATGCAGACAGGTCATATTCAATTTGAAAATAAGAAATGTTTCAAATAAGGAGTGTTAGGCCTAAGAAGGACCTTCTAATCATATTAAAATAACTTCCCAATTTTGTAGTAAGGAAACTGAGGCCCAAACTTAGGGATTTGTCCCTAATTATGCCCATAAAAGAG
Organism: Tupaia belangeri chinensis; assembly: GCF_000334495.1. Lineage (NCBI taxonomy): Eukaryota > Metazoa > Chordata > Mammalia > Scandentia > Tupaiidae > Tupaia > Tupaia belangeri. The sequence goes on along the minus strand of NW_006199830.1, from coordinate 193,724 downwards.
TTAGGTTTTGAAGCAATATCTTTAGATGCTTAGGGTGCACTTAATTTCTCATTTTTCTTTTTCTCTTTAAGAGTGGCGTGGCATGCAGGAAAAAAAAAAAAAGGAAAAGAGGTCAGGATCAAAGGAAAGAGAAAGTGATCCACCATTTATGGAGCATATCCTGAATGCAGGATGTTTTATACAATGCAATGTTGGGTGTGTGTGGTATCTTACACAGGGTGTCTCGCTCCTCTGCCTCAGCCTCCTGAAGATCTGGGCCTACGGGTATAGACCACCATGGACTGACTTTCACAGTGTGTGGGAATCCAACCTGGTCCTTCCCTGTGTCCTCAGTTTGGTGAATAGTAGTGTGTAGCATGTACTATCATGGCTGGGCCTGGGTTAATGTCTTAAATTGGACACCTAGACCCTAAACTCCACCATAGTCTCTACGCTGATAGTGACCTGGTGCCCCTTGAGCTTCTGTTCCCTGCCCTGTAAAAGCTACACTAAGTATTTCAGGAATCCTTTCTTGCACTATCATTCTGGAATGGGAGCCAGCCACATCTCAGTTTGAGCATCTGACACCCTTTAGATATTCTTTTTATCTGGTTGCTCCAAGTAGGGCATGGGTCCCATTACTCTGTAGCTGTTTTGCTGCATGCTTTTGGATTGAACCAGTTAGAATCCTTTCCAATAATTTTTTTTTCTCTTCATTCCTGAAACTGCTGGTACACAGTATCAGGAGACTATATTCCATCCCAGACGTTGAGCACAGTGTGGGGGTGGTGGTCAGAGCTAGGGCCAGCACAGTGGTAGCAGCTCGCTTCCTTTCCACAGCTTTCCCTGACTGTGTGGGCAAAGAACTCTCTAGCAATCCGACAGCCCGTTTCCATATTATCGCTGCTTTCTCTTTTCTGGCTTTATTAAGCATGTTAAGTAAGATGTTTTGCCATGTTCTTACAGAGTCTGTTGCATTGATTATTCACAATGCCATCACCCCTCCTCCCATCCTGCTCAGGACTCCTCCACTCCCAGCCTTGATTTATTACCCACTATATTGTTCCCAGCACAGACCTTTTTATCATTGTCACATATGTGGGCTTGGTGATGAGATATATTTGGTAGTGGCTGGAGGGGCAGGAGAGAGCTGTAGGCACCAAACAAGGAGAAAGTTTGAAACAGATTTTATCTTTTGCTTAAACTCAACTTTGTTTATATTTTAGGAGATTGCAAGCTACATTATCTTTTTCCATTTATGAGATACACAGTGGACTCTTTGAGGAGGAACATGTAGACTTCATAGTTAAGTTTTACTAGGACCCCTGAAATGAGTTAACAAAAGTACAAGGAGTCAATTGTTGAGTATTATTTCAAGTTAACAAAAGTACAAGGAGTCAATTGTTGAATATTTGGTATGTTTCAGGCATGGTGATACATGTTTTACATGGATCAGCACATGTATTCTATTCAAAACAAGAGACACAAATAAATAAAAACAAAACAGAAGAAAAACACCTTGTTGCATAGACCCTGTTTTAATCCCTTTTCATGTGGAAAAAAACCCCTGAAGCATGAAATGATCTAATCATGTAAAGGGAGTAAGTAGGAGATTTGATTCCTGTATCTTTTTTTTCTTTTTACCTGAGATACTCTAATGACTATTCAAATACTGTTTTCAGAGGGAGATAGAATGGTATAATTTGCTGTTAATAATCTAAATGAATTTTCCATTCATGAATTTTAAGAAATTTAGCAGAGACAAGTAAAATATGAACTCCGTAATGCAAGTCCAATACGTGAAACAAACAAAATCAAGACACTTGCACACTTGCACACCCATTCTTTCATACCTCCAGGTATCCAATGGCACTTTATATACGGGAGTTTGTGTAGGCCTCAGGGTAATACAACATCACCATTTTGTAGAGGAAGACAATGATGACTCAAGGGACTAACTGACAAATAGACCGCACAGTCAGTGAGTAGTCTTACTCCCAGCTTGACACCTCACCACATTTGCTCTAATTTGAAAGCCATGTATATTTGGTTAGGTGTAAAAAACAGTGTAGTTCATTAATGAGCACCAAGTTAACACATGAGCATGGCAGGTCATTTATTCATTCAACAGATGCAGACTGAGTACCTATTTTATGCCAGATCCTGCTGCGAGTGCTGGGGAAAGGGAAGCAAGCAAAACACACAGACAGCCTTGCCATGATGGCATTTACATCCTGTATGAGTCAAAAAATAAGCAAGAAAAATAAGTAAACATATTGCCTGTTATTATACACAAGTACCAGGGAGAAACATAAGTAGGCAAGAGACAGATTATATACATGGAGTTGTGGCAGGCTTTTAGTATGAGTGGGTAAGGAAGGCCCTCTGAAAGAGTCACAACTAAGAATGGCCTAGAAAGGGGAAAGGATGTAACCTTACAGATGTTCGGAGGAAATATGGTCCAGGTGGGGAGAACAACTTAGTCAAAGCCTCAGAGCAGAAATGTGCGGGTTATGATTGTGAGGCTTTGACTAAGTATTATGTTCTGTCACTCAGTATATGTTTGAAGTTTGTACTTTTCTGTGTATTAGTAAAAAGTTTCTTCATATTGCTAAGTAATATTTTATTAAATGAATGCATGTTGTTTGTTATTCATCTCCTGTTAATGAATACTTGGGATATTTCTAGTTTTCTAGCAAGATCTGTGGGAATGGTGCGGAATGAGGAGTCAGATTGTGGTAGAGCTGAGGTCAAAGAGTGGGGCTGGCAGTGGCGTGGTGGTTAAGGGTGCTGGACTTCCACATGGCTGACCATGGTTCAATTCCCAGACCTGTTGGCTTGCTTTCCCACTCTCTGCCCCGCCTCTGTTCCTCTATGGTCAAATTAAAATAAAATAAATAAATGAAGATAAATGTTTTAAAAAAGTAACAGGAGGAGGTCAGATCAATAGGCCCTTCCAAGTTTATCTTTGACTCTGAAAGACATGAGAAACCGCTTGAGACTTTTTTTTTTCTTTTTTTGGAGAGGATTTTTTTTTTTTTTTTTTTTTTTGCTATAGGGCGGGTGCACTTGCCAGAAAGAGAGAGAGAGAGAGAGAGAGAGAAAGCAAGAAATCACCCCCCAAGGGGGATGACCACGCCGCAATCCCTTCTCCTCCATTCTCCTCTCGGGATCTTGGGCACGCATGCACATGCGCCTGGCGTGAGTTTAAGCCACCAGGTCTGGGACTGGAACCATGGTTGACTACATGGGAGTCCAGCGACATAGCCATTACGCCAACTGCTGGTCCTGAGACTTTTGAGAAAAAGAAGACCTTGATATGAATTGTCATTTGTTTTTTAATCTGCTGTATTCAGATCATGTCATAGGGGAGCAAGAGAATAGGTAAAAAAGACCAGTTCGGAGCCTAAGTTTAATTTTTCTCCTCCTGATCTCTTGTCTCCAAACAGTTCACTATGACAGGTTTAAAACATGAAACAAAAGCAAAAGACCAAGACATCCAGATGTCTACTCCTCGGATTATGTTACAACCATTTCAGGAAAGTTGACATTTATTCATTCCTCCATTAATCCCATTTCCTTGATGAGACTCAAAGCGAACTATAGGCATAAACGTACATCAGACGACCAACACACGTATTGGCAACCCAAGTTCAGTTCCTATCTTCCATTTCTTTCCTTCTTCAATACACAATTCACTCAGAAATGCACAAAATCTTAAAGTTTCACTGAGTTTATGTAACATAAACAAAATGTAAAATATTTATGATTACCTCAGGAAGTTTTCTTGTATACTTTCTCAGTGAAAGCCTGTTCCCAACCTCCAGAGACAATCACTGTCCGAAATTATTTTTCCATCATAGATACTTTGACCTGCTGAAGTTTCACATTAACAAGGAGATACAATATGTATTCCTTTTTGTGAGGATTCTGTCACTCAGTATGTTTGAAGTTTGTGCTTTTCTGTGTATTAGTAATAAGTTCCTTTGTATTGCTAAGTAATATTTCACTAAATGAGTGCATCACTTTTGTTATTTATCTCCTGTTAATGAGTACTTGGAATAGTTCTAGTTTTTTCCTATTATAAATATTATGTTGCCATAAATATCATCTGCAAGTATTTTGAGAGGCTTACATTTTCAGTTAACTTGAATAAACACCAGGGATAAATGACAAGAAAACAGTATAGAAAGATAAATATATAATTTTTTGATAAACTAACACAATGTTTTCAATAATATTTGAGAGTTCTAGTTTCATGCTTTTGTCATTAAAAAAAAATAGCCACTCGTGGGTGTATAAATACATGTATCACATTGTAGATAAATTCTGAGGATTAATTCTGTCGAACTCTTTCTCATTTGCCTCATTGTAGCTATTCCTATATTTCGTTTAGTAAAGTGTTTGCTTTGCTCATTTTTTAAAAGTTTCTTTCTTTCATGAGAGAGAAAGGGAGAAAGAAATATAGCACCTTCTATGGTGCCATATATATATATATATATATATTCTCAGGCCACAATCTCTACCCCTGCTGGCATCCGTCCTAGGCAGCCAGGATCATAGGACCTGACACCAGGAAACCAACTGCAATCTTCCCTAGAGATCCAGCATCACTAAGATGAAGCAGCTCCTCACTACTTCACCACCCAGATGGCCCTGTTTTACCCATTTTTAATGGCGTTGTTTGCTTTTTATTATTGAGTTGTAGAAGTTTATCTGAGTTTTATATTTTACAGTAAAAATCCTTAGAAAACTAAAATAAAATAGGTACAGAAACCCATAGGTGTAAGCTACCATTGAATACATCAGAAAATGCTCTGCTAATTCACAGAACCAGAGATTTTATTCTAACATATAACATTTTCTTTGTTATTTTAAATATGCATTAATTTTTTTTCCCCTCAGGTAAGCAGTAAATAGAATATAAAAACCACAAGGTGAAAAATAGGTCAACAAAAGTCAAGAAAATAAAAAAAAAACCAGCATTGAAATTATAACGTATTACAAATGAAAATAAATCCAAAGGTATCATTTATTATAATTTATAAATAGATTGAACACTTGGGCTAATATCAAAGATTACCTGATTACATGAAAAATATAACTATATAATATAGCTATATTCTCTTTGCAAGAGACCTAATTAAGATATAAATGCCCAGAAACAAGAAAAAAGATTGAAGAAAGATATATTAGGAAAATACTAGCCAAAAGGCAGGCAATTTGGTTATATCAATGTCATATGAAATATAATGTTACAGAGATAAAGTGTGCCACTATATCAGGGTTTAAATTTGCTGGAGTGATATAACAATTCTAAATTTGTATGCACTTAACTCTATAGGTTTAAAATATACGAAATAAAAATTTATAGAACTGTGAAGAGAGATGAATAAATCTACTATCAAAATTTAAGAGTTAACATATTAACAGAGATCGAGCAGAAAAAGTAAGCAGTAGGAATTAGACAATATGAACACACTGAAACTTGACTGAATAGATACAGAAAAAACCTTGAACCTAAGTAGAGAATACAACATTCTTTCAAGTGCATTTAGGGCTTTTATTAAAATTAATCCCAGGCTCAATTTGTGGTGCAGCACTGTGCTGCAAACCACCTGGTCAGTGATAGATTCAGATTACAAATTGACCTAAAAGACACCAGGCATGCCCACTCAAAATCTGGACTAGCTTAAGGGTTGGGGTAAGGTCATTGTGGCATGATGAGACCCTATCAAGGGTGTCTTCCTCTGTCTCTTTTTCTCATATGTGTGTACACACACCTTATCATGGAAGAAATATAAGAGTAACCTTAAAACATATGTACTTTATATTCCAGAACTTGGTATGTTCACTGATAAGAAAGCAGTTAGTGAGGCTAGCAGGTGTCATGGTGGCTAAAGGTGCTGGACTCCCACGTGGGTGACCACGGTTCAAGTCCTGGACCTGGTACCTTGCATTCCCCCTCCTTCTCTCTCTGTCTCTCCCTGATCAAACTGGAAAATAATAATAAATAAAATTAAGTAAAATAATTAAAAAAATGCAATTAGTTTAAAAACAAATTATAAAATAAATATAAACCAAAATAAGAAAATGATAAAATGGGGGCCAGCAGGTGGCATGGTGGTTAAAAGCCCTGGACTCTCGCGTGGCCAACCATGGTTTGAGTCCCAGACCAGGTGGCATGTTTTCTCACTTTCTCTCTCTCTCTTCCTCTCTCTGTCCCTCTCTAATCAAATTAAAATGAATAAATAAATAAAGTTAAGTAAAATAATTTAAAATAATTCTCTTTTATAAAAAAATGATAAAATGCTACACAGAAATGTTAAAATAATTGCAGATAAATACATTTTTTTAGGAGTTTATTCATTTCTTCCATGAGCAAAAGAACACAGAGAGAAAAATACAAAGACAGCAGCACTACTAGGGTCTTCATGTGGGGACCCTTGCCCAGTTTCAGCCAGTCCCAGGTCATGGGCATAAGTGTACCTGAAATACTCAATAAAGACTGCAAATGTGAACTAGCAATCTTCCCACACAGATCAGCCTTACAGAACAACATGACTAATCACTGTGCCACCATGTAATCCCAACATTCTAAACTAGAGTAAAAATCTCCTAAACTATTAGTAAATCAAACCTAATAATATGGCCCATTTGTGGTGGAAAAGTGGTAACAATGCTTCGCAGTACTGGAAGTCATAGAAAAGACTGAGTTTCAGGTTCTGGGTTGGCCTGTTCATGCTGGTAATCCTGGTTGCATAGAAAGGCTGAGGGAAAAGACTGTGGTAAAAAACTCTTGGTCTTCCCCACCTTAAACAAACAAATAAATTAATAAATGAATAAATAGTAAAATAGAAATATATAAATTCAGGATTTATCTATGGTAAATATTTTATAGCACTTTTCTTTAAAATCAAGAATAAGGCAGTAATACCTAATTTCATCATTTGTAGGTTACATAGTTCTAGACGTTCAAGCCCAGCAAGTAAACATGGAAAGATAAGTTTAAAGCCATAAGAATTGGAAATATGTAAACAAAACAAATTATTTTCAGATATTATGGTTGTTTATCTAGAAAACTAAAAAAAAATTACAGACAAATTATTAGTAATAATAAGAGAATTCATAAATGTGCTGTGAGCTGTAAGATCAATATACATAGTCAATTGTATTTCTATTCACTGGCATAATTCAGAAAATATAATTAAAGGAAATAATTCCCTTCACAAAAGTAGCCAAAAAAGACAAGTTATCTGAGAATAAAAATAACAAAAGATATGACATGCAAGACTTCTACAAACATTGTAAAAGGAGTTTAAAATAAACAGATATTCGAAATCCAATACTAGTCACTATAAAATATAATCATGCTCTTTGTATTGATCTATATATTAATGCAATTACAATAAAAACTCCAACAGAATTTTAGTAGAATTGACATGCTGATTCCAAAATTGTATGGAAAAGCAAATGACTGATACAGCAAGACTTTTCTAACTGTTAGAACAAGTTGGGGACATTTTACCTTAAAGATATGACTTAGTATGGAATTGAACTAAGTATAGCATTGAATTACAGAATAAATTCTTTAATAAATGTGATGGAACAATTTGTCCTTCATATAAATTGCACATGTATACAATCAACTGTATATAATGATAGCTATAGTATGCATTAATATATGATTATACATTTTATATAATATTATCTCATATAATTTCATTAGCACATATTGCACATGAATCAGTCTAGCTTGAATAAACACTTAAACATAAAAGGTAAAATTTTAATTATTCAGAAAAAATTATAGAACAATATCTTCATGCAAAAAGATTTGAGACTAATATAAAGGAAATTATTGATAAAACTGGTAGAATTAAGTTGAAAAATATTCATTCATTGAGAGGTACATTATATTTAACTTGTGATGCTATGACCAGATAGCACACACTGGGTGGCTTAAACAACGGATTTTGTTTTCTCATGGCCCTGGAGTCTACAGTCAGGGTGGCAACAGGTTTGGCTTCCAGTGAGGCCTCTCTCGTCTGCTTGTAGTTGGCTTTTTTTGTTGTTGTTTTTTTTGCTGTGTCCTCACTTATTCTTTTCTCTGTGCATGCAGATTAGGAGGGAGCAAGCTCTGATATTTCTTCCTCTTTTTTTTTTTTTTTTTTGAGAGTTTTTCACTATAGGGCGCGTGCGCTTGCCAGCCAGACAGAGAGAGACAGAGAGACAGAAAGCGAGAAATCACCTCCCCTAGGGGGGATGGCCACGACGCAATCCCTTCTCCTCTGTTCTCCTCTCGGGATCTTGGGCATGTACGCACACGCACTTGGCATGAGTTTTAAGCCACCAGGTCCGGGATGCGAACCGCGGTCAACTACGTGGGAGTCCAGCGACATAGCCATTATGCAAACTGCTGGTCCCCTTTCTTCCTCTTTTTATAGGACACTAATCCCATCAAATTAGACCCCCCATTCTTATGACCTCCTTAATGCCCCACACTCCATATAGTCACATCAGGGTTTAAAACCTCAACATAGAAATTTTGGAGAGGATACAGTTCAACTCCTAACCAGCACATAAAACTATTAATTGTAAAAATAGACAGAAGGCATAAAATACAAAAAGGGATTGGTCACGTATATAATTGACAAAGTGATCAAATTTAGAACATAGAAATAACTTATAAATCAGTGAGAAGAGACATATAAGATGCTAAGGGATTTCGATAGGGATTCAAATATCTTGTCTTTTTGGCTACTTTTGGGAAGGGAATTACTTCCTTTTTACAAGAAAAAAAAGCCAAATGGAAAATTAAGTTACTAAGAAACATTCAAGACTATTAGAACTCAAAGAAATATAAATGAAATCTCAAGCAGATATTTCACATCCATGTGTTTTATAAAGCTAAAAATGTTTGAGAGCATCAAATCTTGGCAAAGAAGTGGGGCATGGCAAAACCAGTTTGGTATACCAGTGGGCATTATCCCTTAAAGCTAGTGCACACATGTCCTTCATGAAGGTCACAAAATATGCACCCAATATGTAAAGCAGAATAAAAGAGGCAAAATCTCAAATATTCACTAATAAAAAGTAGAGAAATTGTGATACACAGTGGGTGATGAACAGCAATGAAAAAACAAGTTGCTTCTATGTACATAAACTTAGATAAACTGTTGAAATATCCTGTTGAGAATATAAAATGAGTAACATAGAACTATATATGATACAAAACTATTTTCTAAAAAAGTTCAAAACTTAAGCATTGTTTAGGTACTGTGTGTGTGTGTGTGTGTGTGTGTGTGTGGGTTGGGGGTAGTTTAAACTGTAAAGACAGATCTTGATTTTTCAAAATTAATTTTTATTTACATTTAATCACTACATCTTTGTAGTATACAACATGTTTATTTCTGGCATGGATATGGTGCATACTAGTCAAGTCAAAGATATTACCATATAGATTATCATCAACAGATAACTTCATTTTTGTGACTATTAAACATTTTGTTTGTTGTTTTCCCTTATCTTAATTTCTAGATGTCTTTCTCCCCTAACAGTAACCATCATTCTATAGAGATCTAAGAAGATAAAAACCAGAATGAATCTGAAATATTGTGTGTGTGTATGTGGATGCGTGTGCAAATGCACACATGCACCAGATAATAAGAAAGTCCTTTAAAATAATCAGGTGTATCTAAAGAAAACTCTAATTTGCTTGATGGTAGTTCCACAGGCCAAATATAAGGTAATTTGCATACACTCATTTTTTATTTCTATGGGAAAAATTACCACAAACTTCAAACAAACTTAAAATAATGTCTGTTAATTGTTTTGTAGAGCAGAAGTCCATACTTAATTGAGGTCAAACATAGGTTTTCACACTCAAGTGTTGTCCAATGTGCACTTTTACTTGGAATATCTACACAAGAATCCACCTCCAAGTTTGCTTAGGTGGTTGGTAGAACCCAGTTTCTTGCTCTAAGACTGTAAGACTGATTTCCCATCTTCCCAATAACTGATGGTAGAGGTTGATCTAAGCTCCAAGAGGCTACTCACTTTCCCTATCATGTGGCTTCCATTCTTAAAGCTACAAAAAAAAGAAAAAGTTTCTCATTTCAAATCCTCTATCATTTTAAACTTTTCTTACTGCTTAGATCATCACCAACAGTGGGACACATGCCTGTCATGTGCTTGCTGACATGGAACTTTGAGGATATACCATCACTTATACCGTACTCCAATAAGAAATCCTGAAATATTCAGAAAAACTCACTAAGGGTCCTTACACAAAATAACTTGACACATCAGAATATGGAGCATATTAAAGACAAAGATAGCATGAGCAATAGGTCCATATAAAGGAGAATGTGAAAAGACAATTAAATACACTGTGACTCCACATTAGAACCTAGATTAAAGGGATACAAAAGTAATAAAGAACATCTTGGAAATAATGATGAAACATGCATGTAAACTTTAGATTGGATAATATTGTTTGGTTAATGGCAAATTTCCTGATTTTTATAATTGTCGTGTGACTTCATAAGAGAACGTTCTATTAATTAGGAAGGAAAAAGGATGTATAAAAAGGTTGCAATTTTACAACTTAATTTCAAATAGTACAAGAAGAAAAAATATGTATACACAACATATAGACACAGATATTGAGACAGAGAAATTGAGAATAATGAAAGCATATTTTGGATTCTTCGTCTAACTTGTAGAAAAATGTAAATCTCATCAAAATAACAAGTTAGAAAATTAAAAAATAAATAAAAGCAAATACCAAAAAATGTAGAACAGCTAACTTTGGAAGAGGAGGTCATTTTGTTTCAAATGGATAAAAAAAGAAATTTTATATTTCTCTAGGCATTGGTATTGTAGTTATAAAATTGGATGCTAAATATACAAATCTAAGTTATGGTTTTATTCTTTTGCTTTACAAGTTAATTATTAATGTTTTTCTTGAATCAAAAACAGTATAAATTATAACAGAGAAAAAGAAAGAAGGAAAGAAGGAAGAACGAAAAACAAACAGGTAGGCAAGTCTCCTTGGCCTCCTTCAAAAACCATTTGGATTCTTTCCATTTACATACTATGGTGTGTTTCACAAAATACAGTCCTCAGAACATAGTTAATTGTGTGTAAAAACTTTACTGGGCTATGAGGTTCTCAGACATTTGGTCCAACATTATTTGGAACCAGCCTGTGACATGGTGATTAAGGTGGCTGGATCCCACATGACTGACAGTGCAGTTCAATTCTGAACCCAGCAGTTTGAAAAACACACTGGGCATGTGTATGAATGCCCTAAATCACTAAAGGAGGGAAAAATGGAGAAAACAGGATTGTTATGTGGCCATCCCCCAAAGGTGAATGTTTTCTTATTTTCTCTCTCTCTCTCACCTTCTAGCAAAATTTGAAAAATTAATTATCCCAGATGTGTCTGTGAGAGTGTTTTTGGATGGCTTAACATTTAAAGAAGTAAACTATGTAAGTAGAATGCCCTCCTTAATAGGAGTGGGTCAAATAGTTGAAAATCTGAATAAAGATTATGACTTCCTTTAGTAAAAAAACTTTCTGCCTACTCCCTTGGAGCTGAAGCATCAGTTTTCTTTCTATCTTTGGACTCACACGGATATATTTATACTTTTTACTAGTATTATTGTTATTATTTTAGTTTATTTTACACATCCAATCACTATACATTACTACAGCTTATAAAATGAATTTATCCAACATGAACACACTTCCAAACAGTCCAATTGAAGATATCATACATGTTTTCAACAACCATCTTCCATTTATGTGTCCCTCAAATATCTTGCCTATCTGTTTTACTCCTAGATTCCTTTCCTCTCACTTTCTCCCATCTCCCACTCTCTTCCCCCAACATTGTCTCCAATATCCATAACCAGAGAACATTAATACTTCTTTTTCAAAATCACTTGATCTGGTTATTAAATATACAGATTGTTGAACTATTTTTAAGAACTATTTTATTTAACTTTATTTATTTATTTATTTTCATTTAAACAGAGAGGGACAGAGTGAGAGAGAGAAAGAGAGAGAGAAAGCAAGCCACCAGGTCCAGGACTTGAACTGTAGTTTGTCATGTGGGAGTCCAGCGACCTTAACCACAATGCCACTTGCTGGCCCCAAGACTATTGAACTTTACCTCAGTCCTATGCATCTAAAACTGTGATTGTCAGAATCTGCATTTAAAACAAGTTTCTCCTTACTTTAGTATACCAAAATTTCTGAATCAGCACACAGTGAAATTTATTTATTCCTATGTCCAGGGCTAAGGGTCCATTATGACAAAATGACTTCATGTTCTGTGGAGCATCAACTATTTTTTAGAGATAAAGCTTAAAACACTACACCTGGGACCAGCAGATGTTGTAACGGTTACGTTGCTAGACTCCCATATAGTTAACCGCAGTTCGAGTCCCAGATCCGGTGGCTTAAACTCATGTTGGGTGCTTGTGCCTGTGTGCTCAAATTCCCAGGAGGAGAATGGAGGAGGAGGGATTGTGGCTTGACTATTCCCTTTGGGCGGGGGAAGGGGTGATTTCTTTCTTTCTGTCTCTGTCTTTCTGGTGAGCGCATGCTCCCTACAGCAAAAACCTCTGCAAAAGAAAAAACAAACACACTACAGTTACCTGGCTGTCTATGCTAATCCAGATAATACAATACCTTTCCCTTTACCCAGACTTAAGTTGCATTAGGTGAGAATTTCCCATTTGACACCCTCAAAAGGAGGGTGTTAAATTAACTCGCCTTTTTTTTTTTTTTCCTGTAGGAGACATGTGAGAGACACAGAGAGAGACAGACACAGAAAGTGAGAAATCATCCCCTAGAGGGAATGAGGGAATGACCATGCCACAAACCCTTCTCCTTCATTCCTTCATTCTCCTCTCAGGATTTTTGGTCACACTCATCACACACACACACACACACACACACACACACACACAGTGTGAATTAATAATTAATATGTTCAGAGCTATATATATATATATATATATATATATATATATATATCAGCTAATTTAATTTTTTTTGGAGAGGTTTTTGCTATAGGGCCGTGCACTTGCCAGAAAGACAGGAAAAGACAGAGAGATAGAAAGCAAGAAATTACCCCCCAGGGGGGATGGCCACACCACAATCCCTTCTCCTTCATTCTCCTCTTGGGATATTGGGCACGCAGGCACATGCCCCCGGGTGTGAGTTTAAGCCACTGGGTCCAGGACTCGAACAGTGGTCAGATACATGGGAGTCCAGCAACATAGCCATTACGCTAACTGCTGGTCCCCACCACCTGCTGTCTTTTAACTCATCAATGTTTAGGTTCAGCGCTTAGGAAAGAAAATAAACAAACAACTCCTCATGTTGCTAAATCTACTAGTATTTAGTATTTATTCTTATCCTTCTTGAACTCCCTGCATCATTTCACATTTTTGCCTTTTTCTTTTCTTGAAACACATCTCCTTTGGCTTTGTGACACTGCACTGTATTCTTCTCCTTTTGCTCTCCCCTACAGCCCATCATCTGCTATTTGATCTTCTCATGCTGGAGCTTCACAGTTTCTAAACTAAGCCTTGCCTTTTCTCATTCTTTCCTCTCTTTCTTAACAATCTAATTTATACATATGGCTTTGACATTACCTAGAGGCCCAACATTTCTGTAGCTGCTTTAAGCTTTCCCTTGAGTTCCAGACACGTGCGTGCGAATGTCTTTTTGACATCTTCATTGAATACACCAAAGACACTTCATGCTCACCATGTCAAAAGACAGAACTCATTATCTAACCTTTTTCCACACCTCAGTGCAAAACTTTTGTCTACTCCAATGTTCCCTGCCTTGGTAAATGACATTAACATTGATTGAGTCACACAAAATTAAAATTAGGCATCATATTTCATAATTTACTCTAATCCACTATAGTCACTAAATCAACAAATACTATAGATTTTTATCTTCCTTATATCTCTCTATTCCATCCACTTTTCCCCAAGTTCACTCCCTTTTCCCAGCACAAGTAGTTTTTTCCTGTCCACGTCTGGAGAGAGTGACAGCTCTCAGATACTCTTTCATATGTTTCTTCAGAGACCCCCCCCACCGAGTTGCAAGAACTCTCAATTTATATCCCAACTCCTAATCTTGCCACCTTTAAGAAATTTACCAGACTTCAGCTTGTTCTTTTTAAAATGTAAAATCAAATTTTCCTTTCTTTTTCCTCCATATGTACACATGCTAAATTAAGAACTATAATTGTTTTCTACTGTTTTTTTGTTTTAAAAACAAAAATTTTGGAACAAGAAGATGGTATAATGGTTTGTCACTGGATGCTCACATAGTCGACTGCAGTTCGAATCTTGGACCTAGTAGCTTCAAATTCACACCAGGCATGTGTGTGTGCATGCCCAAAATCCAGAGAAGCAAATGGAGGAGAGGGGAATGAAACATAGCCATTCCTCCTAGGGATGATTTATCACTTTCTCTCTCTTTGTCTCTCTGGGAAGTATATGTGCCCTATAACAAAAATTGTTTTCACCATATCACTTTCTATTCCATCTTCTGTTTTTCTTCATAGTATTTACCACTACCTCAAATTATATCTTTGTTTATTTACTTCTTTTTCTTACAACCTTAAAAATCCCACAGATAAGGTCACTTACTACTATTACTCACTGATAATGTATTAAACATCTTTCATAGCAATTGGCATGCTTGAATGTTTACATGTACTTACAGCCATTCCATATGTGGGTGTTTCATCTAGAGTGTGTAATCTGTGTGAAGACAAGGAAGGATCATGGCAGTAGATACATTCAGTATGGCGGGGCATGAGGTAGAGAAGTGAGAATATGCAACTGTGGGGGGCGTCTCTGTAAAAACACAGGAAAGTGCCTGAGAGCTGTCACTCTCTCCATACATGGGTAAAGTGCTGATGGTCATCGCCATGTCAAGATGCAGGAAGTATCTAAAGATCTCCGACAGGGGACAGGTAGCTTCTAGAGGGTAGGTTTATATCAGGCAGGGTTCCAGAGTACAGAGTTAGATGAAGAATTTTGAATATGGGACTAGAAAGAGCAATCTTGGTACATGGACAGGTTTATCAGAGATAAAATATCTAGCCAGGACGAAGGCAAAAGCTTGTTAATTTGATTCATAGTATTTAGGGGATTTAGCCATAATATTAGAATACTCAGACTTTCTATATGGATAGTATGGAACAAAGAAAAGGGAAACAAAAAGGAAAGAAGAGTCATATGCAGATATTCAGATTTCACTGTGCCCAGGTATTTTCATGCATTCTCTTTCCTAATTCTCAGAGTAGTCCTTCAAGATGAGTATGCATGTAGTAAAGGAGTAGCACATTGATACCACCTGGGAAAACACCAACTGAACAAGTCTTGCTAGGTGTTCTGATCACTTCTCTTTTTGCCTTGAAAATCACTGGGAAGTGTAAATTAAGAAAGATAGAAAATAATCTCAAATGCTCATTTTACAAAAGAGGTACATGAGAGTCCAAGTAGATAAAATATTTCATAAATGTGACATAGCTAGTATGGTAGGCAGAATAATACCACCTTACAACCACCACCACCAAATGTGCATTTTTCTAATTCCTGAAAACTGTGACTAGGTTATGTGACAAGCCAAGGGGTATCAATGAATAAAATGGAATTAAGGTTGCTAATTAGCTGACTCTGAAATAGGGAACTATCTTTGATTACCCAGGTGGGCAAAGGCAATCACAAAGGTCCCTAGATGGGGTAAAGGTAGGTAAAAGAGTCAGTATCTGAGTGATGAATGTGAAAGATTTGACTGGTCATTGCTTTTTTGAAGATGGAAGTGGGTTATTAGTAGGAAACGTGAATAGCCTCTAGCAGCCACCAATGCCAATAAAACAGATTCTTTTCTCGAAACTAACACAGCCCTGAGGCAACTTAATTTAGCCCCTTGAGTTGCCTTTTGGAATTCTGATCTCCAGAACTATGAGACAATTTTGTGTTGTTTTAAGACACTCAGTTTGAAGTAATTAACTTACATAGGAAATACAACTAGCAAACTGAGGAATCCAAACCTCTGACTCAAGGCAATGCCATTTCCACTTTACATGGTGCTTCACTCACTACCATGCTGTAAGACCAAAGAGTAAATGAAATTTAGGTCAAATCAAAGTCCAGTGGTCAAACTTGTAAAGGTCAGATCTATAGGAAGGGTTACGTGATACTCTGTGAATTGACTGAGATTGTTGCTTTTTAATTTAACTTGTGTTTTAGATGGGTTCTAAGTCAGCAATTCATAACCTTGGGATGCATGTTGGATTTATGTAAAAGTTTTTAAAAAATTCTGATTCCCAGTTTTCAACTCCCCATCAATGCCCATCATCCCTGAGTCAAGAGTTTCAGAGTACCAGTGAATAGCTACACTGTGAAGTAGCATCATTTGTCTTCAGTAATCTCTGTTTCTCCTTCCTGGTTCCAGACACTCCTGTATTTTAATCCACCACTTACCTTAATACTAGCTTTTCTAGTAGGAACCTTCTTTCATAATTTCTCTAATATAACTCAAAATTTAGAAATAATAGAAAAGAAATAACAATAAGCTTGATTACATACCCATTCATACAAGTATTCATGTATATATCAAACTAAATGAGTTAAGTGAACACCTACGACGATAAGGTTGAATTAGAAATATTAGCATAAGGCTATTTTGTTATTTTTTTTATTTCAATCTATGATGAACCTGGAATAGATTTTTATATCAAAAAGCAAGGAAGATGGGGCCAACAGGTGGCATGGTGGTAAAGATGCTGGGTGCTCCCACATGGCTGACCACGGTTCGAGTCCTGGACCTGGTGGCTTGCTCTCTCACCTTCTCTCTCTATCTCTGTGTGTATCTCTCTAGCCAAATTGAAAATGAATGAATGAATAAATAAAGTTAAATAAATAATTTTTAAAAAGCAAGGAAGCTATCAAAGATTTTTGAGGTTGTCAAAATAACTTAGGAGCCTAGTTGAAGAGGGACAATTTGACAACAAAAACAATAATTCAATTGAACTGATTCTATAAAATATGATTAAATATTTGCATTTTCAATGATACTAAAAATATTTGTTACTTTGGAAAGATTTTAGTGAATCAATTTATTATCTGGAAATAATGAATTATCTGGAAATAATGAACTAATAAATAAAGACAAGAAAACATTAATACTATTGTGGTACACTGAACTATTGGCCCAAATTCTTCACCCTCCTCCATGCACCATGTAACTTTAAAAATCTCCTGAACCCAATTAAAGATAGAATATGCTTCACCATCTGACTTAGCCTTCAGCAATGTGATTAATGGAGGTGGGAGGGGACAGGGGCAATGATGTGCCAGAAGCAGAGGTCATAAAAGGACTCACACATATATCTTACCCTTTTGCTATCTTGTCAGGACCAGAAATAAAACATGCTCCAGCCATCCTGCCAGTTCAAGGAAGATATGCATGGTGCATACACAGTCCCAATATGTAGGGAGAGTTCCCCACAGGCCAGATCAGATCAACAAAGTCCCCCAAACAACTCACAGACATATGTAAACACAGAGTAATCACTGAGTGTCTAAACTGTGTGGCTGTTTGTTTCAATAGCTAAGGACTTAATCAATTCTTTTGTTGAAAAGATAAATCTGAGAAATCAAATAATTGTTGATAGAATGTTTTGTTAAAGTATTCAAACTATATGTTTTTTTTAAAAAAACAAATGTTAAAATTGGATATTTTCCCTTTTTCAATTTATTATCAAATTTGTCTAGGTAAGAATCAGTAATGACCACTAAAAACACCACGACTGTTGAAAAGGAAGATTACTTTCTTTCTTTCTTTCTTTTTATTTTTTTTTTAGAAGTTTTTGCTACAGGGTGTGTGCAGTCGCCAGAAAGACAGAGACATAAAGTGAGAAATCACCACCCAGGGGGGATGGCCACACTGCAATCCCTTCTCCATTCTTCTCTCTGGATCTTTTGCACTCACGCATACGTGCCCAGCATGAGTTTAAAGCCACCGGGTCTAGAACTAGAGCTGCTAGAACTCGAGCTGCAGTCGACTACATGGGAGTCCAGTGACATAGCCATTAAGCCAACTGCTGGTCCTTAAAAAGGAAGTTTATAATGGCTAGATAGGACTGGCAGTACCTGAAATTACTGCTTACTTTTTACATTTGAAACTTGAAGAATAATCAGCAAATGTTATGATCTTCTTCACATAATTCTTGCCCAAAAATCTTACCTAAAGGCACTAGTCCAACTACCAGGTTATGGAAATGCAGGGAAAATAGAAGTGTGTTAAACACCAACACTAGAATGTAATTCTCAAAATCTAGATTATGGGCACTATATAGAGCTCTTATACCATTTTCTTCAATGAATAAATCACAAAGAAAAAGAAGGAGGAAAAAAACATTTAAAAAAGACTCAAGAAACTTGAGAGACCTATATTATATCCTGATCACAATTTTTAAAATATAAAACAGTATATAAATAGAGAAATTTAAACATTTATTGGTATTTGAAGGCTTTACAGTATAAAAATTTTGGATGTGATGATAATCTTTGTGTTTTTTTAATGATTCATCTACACATATTTTATATATATTTAGTAATCTATATTGAATTATTTGTAGAAAAATGTATGTCAAAATGGTGCATGTGGGAGGATATAAATAAAACAAAATTGCATATGAATTGATAATAGTAGAAAGTTCAGTAATGGGTCTATTGGGATTTATTTTAATATTATCTCTCTTATTTTAAATGTTTTAAAATTTCCATGCACCATTTTTTGTGAATAAATAAATCAAAAGTTGTATATACATATCATCTAATATAATCTGGCAATAAAAAGGAGTGAAGTACTGATACATAGTTTAACATAAATGAAACTTGAAAATACTATGTTGGGTGAAAAAAGCGA
Organism: Tupaia belangeri chinensis; assembly: GCF_000334495.1. Lineage (NCBI taxonomy): Eukaryota > Metazoa > Chordata > Mammalia > Scandentia > Tupaiidae > Tupaia > Tupaia belangeri. The sequence goes on along the minus strand of NW_006199830.1, from coordinate 174,764 downwards.
GATATGAAAAACCATGTAGTTTGTGATACCAATTATACGAGATGTCCGGGGTATGAAAATCTATAAAGACACAGAGCAGATTAATGGCTGCCTGGGGCTGAGAGAATGACAAAATTTGGGGGGTGATGGCTATAGACTCCTGGATTTCTTTTGATATGACAAAAATCATCTAAAATTTACTGTGATGATGGTTACACATCTCTATGAATATATCAAAAATCATTAACTTGTATACTTTCAATGAGTGAATTATATGATCTGTTAATCCTATCTCATTAACGTGTGACCAGAACAATTTGAAAAAGACCCTTTAAACAAAAGGAGAGAGTGGTTTGGGTACCTGGCAGGGATAGCATAGTACACAGTAGGTCACTGTTTGCTTTCTATAGGGATTTATATTTTAAACTCCATTTCTTAATCATGAAAGAAAATGATTTGTTATCTAATAACAATCTCATGCAGTGTGTGTGTTTTGGGGTGGGTGGGGTGGTCATTTTGATCATCTATGGATCCTTCCCAATGAAACGATACGTAAATTCAGCCAGAATCAGGCACTGGGATCAGTTCAGTCCCTGGTCAGAGAGTCTCTAAGGAAACCCAGTTTTGGTTTGGTAACTCAACCCTGAGGCCAATCTCCAATGCCTGGGCTTCCCAACTTGCCCTTCTGCCTAGAATTCAGCGTTGGCTTTCTACTTCTGCTCCCTGATCTTGGTTTCTGCCGCACTCTGACATACTGTGCTTGCATCTCACCAGTCACTGGCTAATTCTGACTTCACCAATGCTGTCAGTTACTGTCCACTGTGTCCATCTGAATCTTTTAGGTTTATGGACTGTTTTCTGGGCAGCTCTCTGGGAACATTCTGCCTATTATCACTCAGTTCCTGATTAATGATAATTAGCATCTATGGGTAAAAACTGGTTTTAGGTTATACAATTTTATACTTATTCCCTGCTACCTCAGGACAATTGCAAATCAAGGGATGCCACAGCAAAACTAAGGGAAACAGTTTTTATTATTCTGGCATAGATATTAATAAGGAAGGACACTGAAGATCAAAAAGCTTGCTTCTGAAGACCAAACCCAAAGCTTTTTACATAATTAACACACTCAGGGAGAATACATAAGGACTTGAGAGGCAGTTTGCCTACCAGCAGACTCATGCTGATCTACTGCCTTGAGAGTGACAAAATAAACAAGGAAAAGAAAAAGTTAAACTAAGGGAGGAAAAAAAAGAAAGTTCAAGTAAGTAAGTACTCTCGAGAATGAGAAGGTATAGCTTGAGGTCCAGGGGTAAAGGCAAATGACAGTTTGTTTCAGGATCTCAGAGAACAGGGCATGCAAGACCCGGTTTATTACTGGAATCTTCAGAGACCAGAAGTAGCACATGTGAAGTCCATGTGCTACTATGACATTGAGTTATGGAATAATCTGTGGGGGGCTGGGGGAATACTTAAAAGAGTTTATAAGTGTCCTGCGGATGTAAACTATGGTAAGGAACCACCTTCCCCATGCCACTGAGAACACGAAGCAGAGGGATAAAGCGTTGAGAATGTTCATGATCAAAGTTGCCTACAGTGGACACAGTGGGCATGGACACAGAACCAGAACCAGGCAGGATGCAGATATCTCAAGCAATGTTAGGGAGATGGCACCCTAAACCCAGAGGAGATGATAGTTCATCTTAGTGGATATCAACATAGATAAATGATGAGATGGTGTTTCCAAACATTTCTTCTCAAAAGTAAAGTGATCTAATAGCTATGAAATAGAGGTAAATCCCTGAACTGATAGAACTGAAATCAGGAAAAAAAATAAATGAGATAAGACATGAATACAATCCCATCTTCTGTGGATATGCGGACTAGGATGCTGAAAACAGAGGATAAGTTGAATGGTTAAAAATAAATAAATAAAATTACAGTTCAAGCACACTTGAGAGAATGAGTGAAAAGCCACCATACTTATGTTTCAGTTTCAGACAGGAACATCTGGAGCATTTTCAAATGTCCATATTGAAAATATATATATGCAATTATTTTATTCTATGACAAAGTAAGAGTGATAGGGCAGACATTACGTTTTCTTCTGATTACTGCTTATTTTTTCTTCTCCTGTTCTTTATTTGCTGAGCCAAATAACTCCTCAAGAAGCATACTAGTAGTTTTGAAACTTATATATGATAAATCCTTTTCTCCCTATAAATAGCTATGCATTTTTTGGTTTCAGAAATAGGCAGATTTTGCCCATATGCATTGTAAAAATACTCACCACGGGTTGGTAGGCATTAGCATTTTTTCAACTTTCATTTGAAAATGCTATTTATTTTAGTAGAAACTAGACTAATTTTTTTCTAACTTTAACAGGGTTACATACAAACACACAGAAGCAGAAATACAAGGTAACAGGCACCACGTTTCTTAACTTACAACATAATTTTTGTGTGTGTATGTGCATGTATATGTGATTCTTGCAGGTGACACCTCTGGCAACTGCCCATAGATGTGCTTCAGGATCCAGGCCTATCAGAAGAGGAAAACTTTGGTCATTTTTCCCTTTACCACACACAGCTGGATTTACTACACTCCTCACTCCTGCTTGATAAGAAATGCTTTTCATCTCTTCCTATGGGAGGCAGGTGGACTATCTATCACAGTTGCTATCAGGCTCTTGACATTGGCTGAGTGGCCTGACTTTCTCCCTTAGTCCACATGACATGTCCCACTGCATCACTCTGAGTGTCACTTTCCACAGGAACGGCCATGGGTACTCTTCTTTCTCCATCTCTTCCCTCACCCATCCTGACCTGGACTGTGCTCACCTGTCCACTTCCTTCTGCTCATACCTACCAGCAGTAACTCACCCATTTCCTCCCCCAGCTACTACTCATGATTAAACTCAGTGCAAATACAATTAGTTAAAAGAGAGAAAATTGTGTTTGCTGCGGTCCCCATCAGTCTAATTGTTGTTATCATGCCCATGCTTCTGTTTTTTCACCCATGTTGAAAGTACTGGGCTAGAACCAAAGATTCTAAAATTAGTCCTAGTTCTGTTTCTATTTTAAGTACGTTATGAAACTTACAAAATAAGTAAATCCCAAACCTGTCTACACATTAAAATTAACTGCAGATCTTTTAAATATGTCAATACTCAAGTAATGTTCCAGATCAATTAAATCACATTTTCTGATAATGGGACCCAAACACCAATGGATTTTCATGTTCTATGGGTGACCTTTTTTGTATTTATTTTAGATAGTTGCTGTAGGGTGAATATCCTCACCAGACACACACACACACACACACACACACACACAAAGAACCAAGAGAGAGAGAAGTGAGAACTGCCCCCCTCCCCCCCACCACCAGAGATATGGCCATGCAGTAATTCCTTTTCCTCTATTCTCCTCTCTGGATTTTGGGCTTGGACTCACACACACCTGGAGTGTTTTTCTTTTTCTTTTTCTTAATCCCATTTAATTATTCCTCTTAGTTTTTTAAACATTTGATCGCTATACATCTTTTGGGTTTAATCAGCTCAAATATGTGCACATATACATGCACATATATGTGTATGTTTTATACTTGTCCTAAGATAGGAGTAATTATACACATAGCACATACATACACACAAACCCACACACACGGACATGCTCACAGATAACCTGAGAGATGAGGTAATATTGATGCTATTTAGGTCCAAGTCCTTACATACTTGACCCTGTTAGATACAGCCTTGTGTTACTGGTAAACCAAGTGTGGGTGCTACTTCTTGCAGTCAATCAAATGAGAGGAAGAGGCTGGGAAAGAAGAGAATTCATTTCTTTCACTAGCTACAGGCAGCAAATACCATCCAGCTATCTCAAAAAGCTCGACCTGTTCTTGGTATTTATTATAAGTACGAAATACAAGCTTGTGCAAATCATTCCTCATGGAAATCAACCAAAGTCAATTGCTTTCCCCTGAGTAATTATCGTGATTTTTTTTTTTTTAAGGGGGAGGAGCAGAGTAGGAGTGAGGATTCAGGAATTCTGTAATTGAGTGGGAACATTTTTTTTTTTTTTGAGAGGTTTTGGCTATAGGGCGAGTGCACACTCCTCAGAAGACAGAGACAGAGAGATAGAAAGCAAGAAATCACCCCCCCCAGGGGGGTGGCCACACTGCAATCCCTTCTCCTCCATTCTTCTCTCAGGATCTTGGGCACACACACACACATGCCCGGCGTGAGTTTAAGCCACTGAGTCCAGGACTCGAAATGCGGTCGACTATTGACTATGTGGGAGTCCAGTAATATAGCCATTACGCTAACTGCTGGTCCCGACTTTTTTTTTTTTTTTTTTTTTTTAAATACCCATTTCTGGTTTCTGATTTGACCATTCCTCAAACAGACCTCCTTATGACTCAGCACTTGGTCAGATTGTTCTTATTAGAGATGTTTCTTGTCTTTAAAATAGCTGCAGTCCTGGTAAACCTTAAACTGGCTTGCTTCAATGTGCTGCTAGCCATTCCCAATCCTGCCAGAGTTGTAGGACCACCTTGGAAGTTTCAATTGAAAACAATTACACACCTTTTACCTGACAAGAAGGTACAAACTTCTATATGCATACAAGGAAAACCATTGGTCCCTGACTCAGATAGTTTGCTCTCCATAGAAAGACACATTTCATAAGAAAAAAAGTTGTCAGAAACCTTCAGGCTACAACAACTTGATTTCAGATCTTCTTCTGAATTCCCAGGCTATTTACCCAATAATTACTGATATTTATGACCTTACAAGATTTCTGACAGGCACGTTAATTTAGTGCATAGAAAATTGAATTGTGTTTCTGCCCCATCAAAACTTTCACTTCTTTCTCTTTTCCATAATCCAGTGAAAGGCACCACTGCTCATTCACAGAACATGTTGGCTACCTGGCAGTAGATCTTTTCCTTTCCAATCTGTGTCCAGTTAGTTTCTAAAGCCTAGAATTTCTAGGGTTCTTTTATTTATTTACTTATTTACTCATTAAAATTTTTGCTATACTGCACAAGCACTCCCTGGAGAGACAGAGAAATAGAAAAAGAGAAAGTGAGAAATCACCTCCCTAGGGGAAATGCCATGCCACAATCCCCTCTCCTCTATTCTCCTGTCGGGACTCTGGGCATGCACACATATTCACCTGGCATGAGTTTCAAACCACTGGGTCTGGGATTTAAGCCCTGGTTGGCCATGTTGGAGTCCAGAGCCTTAACCATTATGCCACCTCCGGACGTGGAAATTCTAGATTCTTAGGCAACTAAATTTTTTGTCATGCTCCATCCCTATTATAATTTATACAGTTGACAATAGTAACAGCTAGGATTTCTATAACATTTACTATCTAATATTCACAACTGCCTTGTGGGTAAATATGATGATTATTTTACAAAGATATAAACTGAAGTACAGAAAGGCCAAGGTCATTTTATAAGCAAGTGACAGAACTGGATTAATACCAAGGTGTTACTGTCCAGCTTCATTTCCCAGCATGTAAGCCCTAGTTTTCTTCCTTTTTATTTTTATTTTGCAATAATTTCAGACTAACAGAAAAGTTGCAAAATGGTAAAAAGAACTACAGTATACCCTTTTGCTGTTGTCATCAACTTAAAACTTTTCTATATTGTTATATTTTTCATTCTTTATGTGTGTGTGTGTGTATATATATATATATATATATATATATATAGACACATGCTACTTCATATTATTTTAAGTTCATCTGAGGTTAAGTTTTAGACATGATAATGATACTCTCAACTCTAAATATTTTTTTCTATATGTATTTCCTAAGAGCAATTATCTAAATAAGAAATTTAAGTTGATTACAATATTATTCTAATTTATAGACCATATTCATGCTTTGCCATTTGTTCTAATAATCCTATTTATATCAAAATATTAAGTAGTAAATGAGTGAATAATTAAATAAATCTATCTTGAGATCTAAGTCAGGAACATACTTTACATTTAGTTATATATTTGTTGTCTTCTTTCTATGAAGCAGTTCCTCTGGCTTGATAATTTTGTAGTGAGTATACCAGTTTTGTGGAATGTCTAGGTGGAATCTTCTGATCTTTCTCTTAATGAGGCTTAGGTTATGCAGTGTTGGCAAGAACATGCACACACATATTGTGTCCTTCCATACCAGGTAGCAAACAATATCAGATTGTCTCATTCTTGATGATGTTAACTTTGATCACATCTTTAAGGTGTATTTTCAAGGCTCATCTCATAAAAAATATTTTCCCTTTATAGTTATCAAATATTTTGTGCAGATGTACTTTAAGACTGTTTTATTATGTGTATTTTAATTATGGACCCACAAAAATGTTGCAAAATTAGTACAAAGAATTTTTGTGTGTCCTTAGCCTAGATTTTACAAATATTAATACCTTCCATAACTATCGTTCGATTATCAACTTAAGGAAATTAACACTGATTCCATTCTAGTAACTGATCTGGAGACCTTATTCAAATCTTACCAATTGTCTCGTTAATGTTGCTTTTCTACTTTAGGGTCCAATCCAAATGACCCAATCAATCCAACTGCCATATCTCCTTACTCTTTTTCAAACCGGTCCAGTCCTCAGTCTTCCTTTGACTTCAGTAAATTTGTAATTTTCAAGAGTACACACAGTTATATTGTAATTATTCTGTAGAATGCCCTTCAATTTGACTTTATCTTTGTTTCCTTCTTTATGCTTGAAATTGGGTTCTGCAGTTGTGGCAGGAATACTACAGAAAAGAGGCTTTATCCTGCTCAATACATCACACTAGAAGGAACATGATGTTAATTTTCCTATTCCAGGTAATGTTAATTAATCACTTGATTAAGATGATGGCCAGGTTTTTCCAATGCAATGTAACTTCCTCTCATCCAACCTTAGTAAGTATCTCTTGAGGCAATACACAGAGACTCTGAAAATACTGTGTATAATAATAAGTGTCATCATATTTTGCTTGCTGATTTTAGCATCAGTGCGTACCTGAAACAACGATGACTTGATGTCTGCCAAGTGGTAATTTTCTGCAGATATTGTAACTGCTGTATTTATTATGTGCCATTCTACAATAAGGAAGAACAATGTCTACTAACAGATATTTTTCAACTTACCCAATTATTTATTTATATCACTATGATCTCACAAATATTAATTTTATTTTTGAGAATATAATCTATTACTATTATTATTTTATTTTTTGACTCACGTTGTCATAGATTGGGTCATTAGGAGCTCTTTTAATTACTCCTGTATCATTCTAGAATGTTTCTGTAATTTTTAGAGGACTTTTGTGTTTTTTGGTATTTCAAGATTATTTTAGACTCATTTTTTCTTCTCCCGAATCTTGAATTAGACATTTCTTCAAGGAACCGTATTTTAGATTGGTATATAGAGACCCAAACATAGATACTCCTGTGTTATTATACTGGTGTGTCATTAGTTCCAGGCCCTTTTAGAAGACAAATCTTGGAAATATATGTCACACACACACACACACACACACACACACACACATTGCATTTATATATATTTGCATGTATGCAGCATGAACATTTACTTGCACACACACACACACACACACACACCTATTCCATCATACCTTCCAGTTTCAACTCAGTACCACCATGATTTGTTGTAGCTTTGTCTCTTTATTTGTATTTTCATTACTAACAGAGAAAACTGACTCTCAGCATCCTCAATATGCTTACTTATTTTCTCAGTCCTTTAATGCGCATAAGGTAATCAACGATTTTAGCTCATACCACTGTGAAAAACTACTTTACCAACTATAAAAATAAAGTTTTGGTACAGTTCTTTTACTTTTAGGCATTAAAGTAGATTAAAAAATTAGATTACACATCTAAGTACTAGCACTGCTATATTGATTTGTTTTAATTTTTACTCTAGAAACTCCAAATATGTGAATGTTATTTATTTGCCTTTCCTTCATTTTTTATCTCTTTTCTCCAGATTTAAAAATTTATTCTTCTTAACCTCAATTTCATTTTTATGAGAATTTGTCTAGCTTTCTTTAGTGATTCTTGTTAAACACATGTTTTTTTCTATTATTCTTTCAATATTTTGAAAGTTAGCCTATGGGGGTTAATTTTTCTTCCTTTCATTTCTCTTGAGTTCAAATAACTGTTTTTTACTGTTCTTTTATTTTCCTCTCTCTTACTCTTAAAACTTCCCATTCACCAATTTGAATTTCTGATTCAAAGTCATTTTCCATCACCAAATATTTGTTTGTGCACATTTACTTTAATTTAGAATGCTGTCTTAATGTTTCTTCTGATATATGATTGTTCAGGGAAGCTTTTAATTCCTTAAGATGCATTGGATCTCATTTTCTGATTTTTAAAAATAATAACAAGGTCCTATTTTTCTTTTCTTGTTTATTTTCAGGTGCCCTGTTTTTTAACAGTAAGAAAATCTATATTTTTTAATGTATTATGTGTACATGGTGGGGGGAATGGTAATTCTTCTAACATTTCTTGTTCCTATTCTTATAAGCCTAAACACTCTCTCTTTTGCACCTTTGACCCTTCACCACTCAATTTCCATGGGACTCCTCAGTGTTCCTTTTTTTTTTTTTTTTGGTACACTCTCCTAGAATTAAGTAAATTTTAAATTTTGAAGGCTGTTCCTTCAAGTCATGCATATAATTTTTAAGTATATTCCTTTATTTCCTTTCATGAGAGTGAGAAAGAGCCAGAAAGAGAAAGGGGAGGGAGGGATAGAGAAACAGAGAAGGAGAGAGAGAGAGAAATAGGAACCCCCAATGGGCTCCTCATGCCATGATTCACTCTCAGCCTTAGACAGCTTAGACCCCAGGCACGCATATCCTGGCATGTATAGAGAGATCCCAGAATGCCAAGGCAGGACCTTACCCAAGTTGGTCAGTATGTTACTGCTACACTACTTCCTGGTTCCAAAGTCAGACACTGTTTTTCTTTATTTTTTTTAATTTAAATTTATTTATTTACATTTATTCACTATACATCATTACAACATACAAAATGAGATTTCCCATCCAGAATACACTGCATATTGGCTCAATCAAGTACATCAACATACATGTTATCATCTTCAAATAATTTTCCATTTCTTGTTTCCTGTATATTTTGCTATTTTGCTTTTTTTTTTGCCATCATTGATTCCCTATCTCTCACCCTCTGCCATGTTCTACCCTCCTCCCACACTGTCTCTGATATCCACGGTTTCTTTCTATGCCTTTCCCCCCATTTTATTGATTCGCTAATGAACTTAATCTAAATATTTTCAATAGCAAGTGCAGCTGATATATACATATCCATGAACACAAGTTTGACCTTAGGCATAAACCTCAGTGAGTAGAATGAACATACTGTAAAGTAGCAACAAGCTGGGTGGGGCTATATAGCTTACTGCAGTCATCAACTATGCATTGTTTTTAATTTCAAGAAAAAGTTTTTGTGTTTTTTTCCTCCTGAAACTTTTTTTTTAATTAATTAATTTTCATTAATCACCTAAGCATTGTCACAGTATACAAAAAGTGGTTTCCCATCCAGAATATACTGCATAGTGGCTTAATTATAGTGCATGTTATCTTCAATAATTTTCCATTTCTAGTGTATATATATGTACTTGCCCCTATGTCTGACCCTCTGCCCTTTCCCACCCTCTTCTTACACTATCTCTGGTGTCTACAGTTGTCTTCCATTCCTTTTCCCTTTCCTATACAATTAGCTTGTGCTCTGATCTACCAAGACCTTTTGTTAAAAATGTTTAATATTTTTATACTACTTCAGCTTAAGGGTGGACTTAAGCTTTTTTTGCAGTGCTTCAATGCCAACATTTTCCTCATACCTAGTTCTTTTGTTTGCCCTTCCCCACTGTTTTCCTGGACTGCCTTTGCACTAGGGAGCAAATATGAGAGATTTCTTGCTGAGATTTGGTGCCTTAAAAAAAAAAAAAGGATTTATACTTATTTGAAGTTAGTGTATTCCACATCTTGAAATTATAATGAAGGTATGCAGTTTAAAAAATGTTTTTCTGTATTGTTTCTAGCTATCCGGAATTCAAAAGTTATTAATTTTGAAGGAAGTTTTGTCTTTGTGTTCTCCCAGGCTCAGAGACGCTCCATTCCTCTGAGGCAGCCTTCTGTCTCCCCTTCTTTTGTGACAGTCCTATCTCTTTATGCAGTCCTCTAACCGCCCCTGTTGCCTTTCATGGGTGCCAGAGCAATCAATTTATGATGGAAGAGAAGCCTCTGTCCCCAGAGATAGTGTGTGTGGCTTGATCTGCTCTTCCCTTTCCCCATGGCTTGTTTAAAAAGGTTTCATTGAATTTCTTGCATGTTGTGCCGCTCGGGTGTACAAAATATTGGCAATGTTTTATAATAAGTAGCAAATCATTATTATGCGCTGTGGTGTTCATCGTATTACCATTAATCATCGTAAATTCACTGAGTGTATTCACACAAATAAGGTAGGTAATTCCAAAGACAGTTTTATTCATGAAACTTTCCATTTATTAATGTGTTTTCACCTTTAAAGATACATGGAAAAGTTAAATGATGCTTTTTGATATCATCAGTATCAGAAGGACTTAATAGAGTCTCAGACAGTATAGGCTTCTGCTAAAACTCATCTTTAGCAAATTTAAAGGGATGAAAAATGTGCCTCTGATATTCTTACACTTTTTACTTTGTGGTTACCCCAAATTCTTGGGCTGAATCAATCTTCCTGGTAGTTCAGAATTACCAACCATCCTGGCTATGCTTTAAATTTTGGTGTACTATCTATATCTCTTTCTTTGAATCAAGCTTTAACCTCAAATAAAACACATTAATGTACAGAGATTCTTAGGAACATGAACATGTTACTAGGAAACACTGTGTCTTAACCCAAAAGAATTAAGTGCTAATAGTGGAAAAACGGGCACTGTAGTAAGATAACTGAGGATCTGAGGATTTCTTTCTTTCTTTTTTTTTTTTTTAAAAGAGGATTTTGCTATAGGGCACGTGCACTCACCAGAAAGACAGAGAGAGACAGAGAGACAGAGAGACAGAAAGCGAGAAATCACCCCCCCAGGTGTGATGGCCACACGGCAATTCCTTCTTCCCCATTCTCCTTCGGGATCTTGGGCACGCACACACAAGCATCTGATGTGCATTTAAGCCACCACCAGGTCTGGTACTCGAACAACAATCAACTACATGGGAGTCCAGTGACATAACCATTACACCCACTGTTCGTCCCATAACTGAGGAATTTTATAAGGATGCATAAGTAAATTTTACCTAGAAAGCTATTTTTACTGTTTAATTTTAGGAACATATCTTTGAAGCAAAAAATACTTTGAAATGCTGGCTTTTACACACTTTTACTTTTATGCACCATGTAATATCTGCGTATTTGACAAGTACACTAACTTTTAAGCTTCATTATCATTTCCATAAAAATAAGAAAACCACTAGCTCCTTGACAGATCATGTGAGGTTAAGAAAAAGAGGATATGACATTTTTAATTCTGATCCTCATGTTTGAAATGAGGATAAGATCAACAATTATTTGATGATCAAATGAGAAAGTATGTGAAAAGCATTTTCAATTATTTGGCAAATGTAAGTTACTCTGTAAATATAGTTCTTCTTCCTGACTTACAGTGGGCCCATCCAACCAAATGTTTAGAAATCAAAAAAGGCAAGGTGAATTAGAAATGCACAAATTTGATGTTTTAGGATACGTCTATCCTTTGGACAAATTGGTATATGTATATTTAGAAGAAGAGGGAAAATAGTGACTACTCAAGGGAAATTTGATCTCCTTTCCTAAATTAGGTCTTATAGAGAACAGAATGTTGGAAATGGATACACGAACTGGATCACACTGCTTGGACAACTCTGCCAAGACTTGATGACATGTAATTTCACATGTCAAGGAAGTGAAAGAGATCAGGTAAAATATTACTTGTGCTATACTACCTAAGCTTTTCATTCTTGGTATGACTGTGATAGACTAAATAATGTTCCAGCCAATGGTATCTATGTTTAAGTCTCCTAAATGTTTCTTTATGTAGCAAAGGCTTTGCTAATGTGTTTAAGTTAAGGATCATGAGATGGGAAATGCCTAAATGCCATCTTAAGTCTTATAAGACAGAGACATAGATTACAAACATAAGACAAGAAGGTCATATGACCATGAAGACAGAAACCAAAGAGATGCAACCACAAGCCAATTAGTGGGTCTTCAAAAAGTCCATGGAAAATGTGTATTTTGAAGAATTATGCATGAATTCTAAAATGTTAACGTTGAAATAAACTTTTACTTTAATTACATTTTTATGAACTTTTTGAAATCTCTTTGTATAAACAGCCTCTAGAAACTGGCAGAAGCAAATAACAGATTTTCTCAGAGCCTCTGGAGGAATAGTGACTTTGCGGCCATCTTGATATTAATCCAGTGAAACTGATTTCAGACATATAGCCTCCAGAATTGTGAGAGAACAATTTCTATTGCCTTAAGGTACTGAGTGAGTCGGGATTTGTTGTAGCAGATCTAAGGAACTAATGCAGTGACTAAGATCTATACAATAAAAATTATTCACATCAAAGTAAAAGCAACACCCATTCACCACTGTGTAAATGCTAAACGTAATAGCAAACACTTTGGCCATTTCATTCTTCTCCTCTCTTGGTGCTGATCAGACACTTCTGTAGACCAGTTTTCCACCACCTAGGGAAATTCTCCCTGTCACATCACACCAAGTAGTGAGCAGGCTATTCTGGTTTTACCATCTATGTTTATTTTAGTTCTGCTCTGTATTGTGCTACTCTTTTTTTAGCTATGCATTTTATCCTGGGCATGATTTCTGGCCTTTGAAACAAAAGTAAATCAGTTAATCAAAAATACTAACTCAGCTGTTTAAGGATAGTCATACTGAAGGTCCAGCACCCCATGTTATACATCCTGGGTTCCTCTGTCTTTTCACTTGATACCATCATGTCATTCTGTCTGTCCTCTGGTGTATTCTGAGTTGTCAGCTTCCCATCCTGCATGTATAGCAGAGCTGCTTGGTGAATATCATGTTCTAGATATAATTTGCCTAGCGGAATGAGAAGTGGGTGAATTCATCAAGTCAATAACTTCTGAATCAGATGTAACCTGAAAGTAATCTTGCTTTCTGGCAGTAGAATAAACATCAGTCAGGGAACTCCCCAAACTTATTTCATGTAAATTGCTTAGTTTCTTCAAACCCATACTTGCTGCCCAAAGTGCCCTTTACTTGATAAATATCACCATGCTAATTTGTTACTGTGTTTTCAATCTTCACTTCATTATCTGTCAACTGATTCTCCTTCTTAGTTACATATTTGACAAGTACACTAACTTTTAAGCTTCATTATCATTTCCATAAAAATAAGAAAACCACTAGCTCCTTGACAGATCATGTGAGGTTAAGAAAAAGAGGATATGACATTTTTAATTCTGATCCTCATGTTTGAAATGAGGATAAGATCAACAATTATTTGATGATCAAATGAGAAAGTATGTGAAAAGCATTTTCAATTATTTGGCAAATGTAAGTTACTCTGTAAATATAGTTCTTCTTCCTGACTTACAGTGGGCCCATCCAACCAAATGTTTAGAAATCAAAAAAGGCAAGGTGAATTAGAAATGCACAAATTTGATGTTTTAGGATACGTCTATCCTTTGGACAAATTGGTATATGTATATTTAGAAGAAGAGGGAAAATAGTGACTACTCAAGGGAAATTTGATCTCCTTTCCTAAATTAGGTCTTATAGAGAACAGAATGTTGGAAATGGATACACGAACTGGATCACACTGCTTGGACAACTCTGCCAAGACTTGATGACATGTAATTTCACATGTCAAGGAAGTGAAAGAGATCAGGTAAAATATTACTTGTGCTATACTACCTAAGCTTTTCATTCTTGGTATGACTGTGATAGACTAAATAATGTTCCAGCCAATGGTATCTATGTTTAAGTCTCCTAAATGTTTCTTTATGTAGCAAAGGCTTTGCTAATGTGTTTAAGTTAAGGATCATGAGATGGGAAATGCCTAAATGCCATCTTAAGTCTTATAAGACAGAGACATAGATTACAAACATAAGACAAGAAGGTCATATGACCATGAAGACAGAAACCAAAGAGATGCAACCACAAGCCAATTAGTGGGTCTTCAAAAAGTCCATGGAAAATGTGTATTTTGAAGAATTATGCATGAATTCTAAAATGTTAACGTTGAAATAAACTTTTACTTTAATTACATTTTTATGAACTTTTTGAAATCTCTTTGTATAAACAGCCTCTAGAAACTGGCAGAAGCAAATAACAGATTTTCTCAGAGCCTCTGGAGGAATAGTGACTTTGCGGCCATCTTGATATTAATCCAGTGAAACTGATTTCAGACATATAGCCTCCAGAATTGTGAGAGAACAATTTCTATTGCCTTAAGGTACTGAGTGAGTCGGGATTTGTTGTAGCAGATCTAAGGAACTAATGCAGTGACTAAGATCTATACAATAAAAATTATTCACATCAAAGTAAAAGCAACACCCATTCACCACTGTGTAAATGCTAAATGTAATAGCAAACACTTTGGCCATTTCATTCTTCTCCTCTCTTGGTGCTGATCAGACACTTCTGTAGGCCAGTTTTCCACCAGCTAGGGAAATTCTCCCTAACACATCACACCAAGTAGTGAGCAGGCTATTCTGGTTTTACCATCTATGTTTATTTTAGTTCTGCTCTGTATTGTGCTACTCTTTTTTTAGCTATGCATTTTATCCTGGGCATGATTTCTGGCCTTTGAAACAAAAGTAAATCAGTTAATCAAAAATACTAACTCAGCTGTTTAAGGATAGTCATACTGAAGGTCCAGCACCCCATGTTATACATCCTGGGTTCCTCTGTCTTTTCACTTGATACCATCATGTCATTCTGTCTGTCCTCTGGTGTATTCTGAGTTGTCAGCTTCCCATCCTGCATGTATAGCAGAGCTGCTTGGTGAATATCATGTTCTAGATATAATTTGCCTAGCGGAATGAGAAGTGGGTGAATTCATCAAGTCAATAACTTCTGAATCAGATGTAACCTGAAAGTAATCTTGCTTTCTGGCAGTAGAATAAACATCAGTCAGGGAACTCCCCAAACTTATTTCATGTAAATTGCTTAGTTTCTTCAAACCCATACTTGCTGCCCAAAGTGCCCTTTACTTGATAAATATCACCATGCTAATTTGTTACTGTGTTTTCAATCTTCACTTCATTATCTGTCAACTGATTCTCCTTCTTAGTTACATACTAAACACAAATATTTTTAATAAATTCTGCTGATTTATTAGACTATATTGCTTGAATTATTAATATACAATAGATATAACAGGTAATAAGATGCTCATAGGTTTTATCATAAAAAAGATTACATACTGTCAGTAAATACATACTTGTTGATAAGCTTGCCTTTTTATCTGTTAAGTGCTATTAAAGGGGAATGATAGACTGCTATTCAAGCAAAGAATAAAGGCACGTATATAGAAAAGGTGTGCTTCCCATAATTCTCATCATAACTGGAAATTGTAGAGTAGATATTTGCTCCTTCTCTGTGTCTCTTCTTCCTTCCCTTGAATTGTCAAGGACTAGTAAGGGCTTCAAAGAGGAAGTTAGATCTGGGAACCAATACCATGGAAACAGTGCTGAGAAGGCAGTGACACACTGTAGGATATGTGGAGTCTTTAGGGCATAAGCCAAATAGATAGCAAGGGCCAAGGAGATATCTGGAGTTGTCAAGAAAATGGTTAGATATAAGAAAAATTAATAAAAATGAATGTATCAGGAAAAATGAATTCCATATTTCTCATTGCTACAAAAGCCATCTATGAAAAACCCATAGTGCACATCATACTGAATGGAGAAAAGCTTTTTCCACTAAAAACTAGAACAAGACAAGGATGTTCACTTTCTCCACTGCTTTTCAATATAGAACAGGAAGTCATAGCCAATGCAATCAGACAAGAAACTAAAATAAAAGACATTCAAATAGGAAAAGAGAAAGTGAAATTACTCTGCAAATGACATGATTATATACATAGAAAACACAAAAGAATCCACAAAAAACTCCTAGAAATAATAAATGAACACATTAAAGTGGCAGTATACAAAATCAATGTATAGTATATATACTATATAAATATATAGTATTTCTATACACCAACAATGAACAAACAGGTAATATTGAAGAAAGAAATTCCATTTACAATAGCCACAAAAGAAATAAATTGTCTATTAATAAACTTAACCAAAGAAATCAAAAACCTCTACAAGGAAAACTATAAAAAACTAAAAAGGGAAATTATGACTGACTGAGACAAAAAATATGGTAAGGTTTTCCATGTTCCTGGATTGTAAGAATTAATATAATAAAAGTCAATTTTATCCAAATTAATCTACACATTTAATGTAATTCCAATCAAATTAACAGAGATATTTTTCACATATTTAGAGAAAACAATCACAGAATTCTTCTGGAGTCATAAAAGACCCATATTGTCAAAGTGATACTGCCACTGCACAAGAAGAGTGGAGAAGGAGGTATATCACTCCCTGATCCCAAAATATATTACAAAGCTTTGATAATGAAAACAGCATGGTACTTGCACAAAAACAGGCATATGAACCAATGGAATAGAATAGAAGCCCCAGACATAAATCCCCCAAAATATAGCCAGCTGGGTGTTGACAAAGGCCACCAGTCAATTCAGTGGGAAAAAAAAGGACATCTCTTTAGCAAATGGTGCTGAAGAAATTGGATATCCACCTAAGAAAGGTGAAACTGGACCCATATCTCTCACCACTAATAAAAGTCATCTAAAAATGGATCAACATTCTAAACCTAAGACTCTGAACTATAAAATTATTCATGGATAATGCAGGGGAAACTCTTAAAGACACTAGGATAGGCACAAACTTCTTAAATAAGACCCTTAATGAACAGACAATAATCCCAAAAATAGACAAATGAAATTATATCAGGTTAAAAAGCCTCCACTCAGCAAACAAAAAAAAGAGTGAGCCAGCAACCATCAGAATGAGAGAATAGATTTACAAATTATGCCACAGACAAGGGACTGACAGAAAATACGGGGAACTCAACCGGTTTACCTGAAAAAACAGGTGATCAACCCAATTAAAAGTTGTGCAAATGAGCTGACAACTTTCTAAGGAGCACATATGAATAGCTAAAAACCATATGAAAAAATGTCAACATCTCTTATCATAAGGGAGATGCGAATCAAAACTATAATGAGATACCACCTAACCCCAGTAAGAATGGCTAAGTTCAAAAAAAATTAATGAGGGACCAGAATTTAGTGTAATGGCTATGTCGCTTGAGGCACTGGACCCCCATGTAGTTGACCATGGTTTGAGTCCCAGACCCGGTGGCTTAAACTCACGCCAGGTATGTGTGTGCGTACGTGCCCAAGATCCCAAGAGGAGAATGGAGGAGAAGGGATTGTGGTGTGGCTATCCCCCCCTGGGGGGTGATTTCTCGCTTTCTGTCTCTCTGTCTTTCTCTGTCTGTCTGGCAAGCGCACGCTTCCTATAGCAAAAAACCTCTAAAAAATATTAATAATAAGTGCTCATGAGGCTGTGGTGAAAAGTGATAAGCTTGCCTTTTTATCTGTTAAGTGCTATTAAAGGGGAATGATAGACTGCTATTCAAGCAAAGAATAAAGGCACGTATATAGAAAAGGTGTGCTTCCCATAATTCTCATCATAACTGGAAATTGTAGAGTAGATATTTGCTCCTTCTCTGTGTCTCTTCTTCCTTCCCTTGAATTGTCAAGGACTAGTAAGGGCTTCAAAGAGGAAGTTAGATCTGGGAACCAATACCATGGAAACAGTGCTGAGAAGGCAGTGACACACTGTAGGATATGTGGAGTCTTTAGGGCATAAGCCAAATAGATAGCAAGGGCCAAGGAGATATCTGGAGTTGTCAAGAAAATGGTTAGATATAAGAAAAATTAATAAAAATGAATGTATCAGGAAAAATGAATTCCATATTTCTCATTGCTACAAAAGCCATCTATGAAAAACCCATAGTGCACATCATACTGAATGGAGAAAAGCTTTTTCCACTAAAAACTAGAACAAGACAAGGATGTTCACTTTCTCCACTGCTTTTCAATATAGAACAGGAAGTCATAGCCAATGCAATCAGACAAGAAACTAAAATAAAAGACATTCAAATAGGAAAAGAGAAAGTGAAATTACTCTGCAAATGACATGATTATATACATAGAAAACACAAAAGAATCCACAAAAAACTCCTAGAAATAATAAATGAACACATTAAAGTGGCAGTATACAAAATCAATGTATAGTATATATACTATATAAATACATAGTATTTCTATACACCAACAATGAACAAACAGGTAATATTGAAGAAAGAAATTCCATTTACAATAGCCACAAAAGAAATAAAATGTCTATTAATAAACCTAACCAAAGAAATCAAAAACCTCTACAAGGAAAACTATAAAAAACTAAAAAGGGAAATTATGACTGACTGAGACAAAAAATATGGTAAGGTTTTCCATGTTCCTGGATTGTAAGAATTAATATAATAAAAGTCAATTTTATCCAAATTAATCTACACATTTAATGTAATTCCAGTCAAATTAACAGAGATATTTTTACAATCACAGAATTCTTCTGGAGTCATAAAAGACCCATATTGTCAAAGTGATACTGCCACTGCACAAGAAGAGTGGAGAAGGAGGTATATCACTCCCTGATCCCAAAATATATTACAAAGCTTTGATAATGAAAACAGCATGGTACTTGCACAAAAACAGGCATATGAACCAATGGAATAGAATAGAAGCCCCAGACATAAATCCCCCAAAATATAGCCAGCTGGGTGTTGACAAAGGCCACCAGTCAATTCAGTGGGAAAAAAAAGGACATCTCTTTAGCAAATGGTGCTGAAGAAATTGGATATCCACCTAAGAAAGGTGAAACTGGACCCATATCTCTCACCACTAATAAAAGTCATCTAAAAATGGATCAACATTCTAAACCTAAGACTCTGAACTATAAAATTATTCATGGATAATGCAGGGGAAACTCTTAAAGACACTAGGATAGGCACAAACTTCTTAAATAAGACCCTTAATGAACAGACAATAATCCCAAAAATAGACAAATGAAATTATATCAGGTTAAAAAGCCTCCACTCAGCAAACAAAAAAAAGAGTGAGCCAGCAACCATCAGAATGAGAGAATAGATTTACAAATTATGCCACAGACAAGGGACTGACAGAAAATACGGGGAACTCAACCGGTTTACCTGAAAAAACAGGTGATCAACCCAATTAAAAGTTGTGCAAATGAGCTGACAACTTTCTAAGGAGCACATATGAATAGCTAAAAACCATATGAAAAAATGTCAACATCTCTTATCATAAGGGAGATGCGAATCAAAACTATAATGAGATACCACCTAACCCCAGTAAGAATGGCTAAGTTCAAAAAAAATTAATGAGGGACCAGAATTTAGTGTAATGGCTATGTCGCTGGACTCCCACGTAGTCAACTGCAGTTCGTGTCCCGGACCCGGTGCTTAAAACTCACGCCGGGCGTGTGTGTGTGTGCGTGCCCAAGATCCCGAGAGGAGAATGGAGGAGAAGGGATTGTGGTGTGGCTATCCCCCCCTGGGGGGTGATTTCTCGCTTTCTGTCTCTCTGTCTTTCTCTGTCTGTCTGGCAAGCGCACGCTTCCTATAGCAAAAAACCTCTAAAAAATATTAATAATAAGTGCTCATGAGGCTGTGGTGAAAAGAGAACTCTCCTACGCTGCTGAGGGAATGTAAATTAGTACAGCCACTGTGGAAAACAATATGGAGGTTTCTCAAAGACCTACATATAGAACTATCATATATATAACCTAGCAATTCTACTCCTATACATCTACCCAAAGAAGAGGGGAATACTCAGTCAGAAAAATGCTTGAACTTTCATGTTTATTATGGCATTATTCAAAATTGCTAAGACATGAAACCAACCCAATTGTCCATTAACAGATAGATGCTTGGGAAAAAGTGTACCACATATACGCTGTGGACTCAATCATAGAAAACAACAAGACCCTGGCATTTGAGAGAAAGTGGACAAATATGAAAGATTTACTGCTAAGTGAAGCAAGCCAGACTATGAAAGAGAGGCGTCATATGTCCCCACGTAATATACACTGAATATCTGCACACTATGGCAAAAACTGAAAGATTGGAGGATATAGAAGCATGGAAACATTGTGGATACTGGAAATGGTGTGGGAGGAGGGTGAGGGTTGGGGGAAGGTGAGAGGAAGGAAATAGAGAAAAATAGAGAGATAAGACATTTAAGGGCCACAGAAATTGAGGATTATCTGTTGATAACATACATAATAATATCTTTAATTGGACTGGTGTGTAGTGTAGTTATGCTGGGAAAATTCTTTTTACAAGCCATGGTGATATACAGTGATTGAATATATTAATTGAAATAAAATGAAAAAAATATGGAAAAGTTAAAGGCTAGAAGAATTGAAATTAGAGTGATTGGTGTGAACTCATATTTTAAAATATGTATTTAAATATATATATATGCATGTATATATATATATATGTGTGTGCGTGTGTAAATATACCTAATATTAATTCTTATATATATATACATATATAATGTCAATAATCATAAATACATATATAAAATATAGGTGAAGATATTTAGGAATATAATGTTATGCATATATATGAATAAAGAGACAGATGTGTGTATATACTTGCTTATGAGTGTTTGAATATGTATATATACACAAATAACCTTTCTAGTTCTTGCCATTGAGAAAGTCTAGCAATGACATAGAGTATCAATGAACATGAATAGCACTTTGATCTTGGTTTCTACAGGCTATTTTTCTATGGAAAAGGCAGGGCTCCTTAAACAAATATTTGATTCCACAGATGGGAAGAAAAAGTACAGGATAAGCCTAGAGAATCCTTAGGTTCTAGACATCTAAAACGTGCTAGGATATGGACACTTGTCAGAAGAAAACAGGAATAGGTTTAACCAGTCTCCTTTAAGCCAGATGTGGTACAATTCAAATATCAAAACAAATGGTGATTACAATGAATTATTCTTTTTAAAAAATAGAAATTTGGGACCATTAGTTGGCATAATGGCTATGTCGCTGGACTGCCATGTAGACAACCGCAGTTTGAGTCCCAGACCCAGTGGCTTAAACTCATGCCGGGCGAATGTGCATGCATGCCCAAGATCCCTAGAGGAGAATGGAGGAGAAGGGATTGTGGTGTGGCCATCCCCCCTGGGGGGTGATTTCTCGCTTTCTCTCTTACTGTCTCTCTCTGTCTTTGTGGTGAGTGCATGTGCCCTATAGCAAAAAACCTCTAAAAAGAGAAAATAATCAAAATTTATGAGTTCATATTGATATATATTAATGAATAAATAAGTAAATTATTAATTAAAAGCTTCTCCTTATACTTTACTATGAAATAAATATGTATACACACAAATTATATATATGTGTGTGTATGTGTATATATATATATATAAATAATTAGAAAGAAACTCTTTCATAGTGATAAAATCTGGTAAAGAAACATTAGAGGATGCTGCAATTAGCACAAGAAAATTACTGAAGAACAGGGTATTTATATACTCTCAAAGTAATTTCTCACAGAATATCCATGGATTATAAAATAAATATATGGAGAAGTTACAGTGGAGAAGCATAACAGACAACACGTTAACTAAGTGATTAAAATTAACATCCACAGAAATGAGACAAATCTATATTGTGTCCTGCTGGCATGATACACTAACAAGGACCAGAAGTTTTTCTATGATATTCTCCAATAAATACAGAGCCTAAATCTAGTCATGAGGAAACATCGGATAAATACAAACATTGGGACAATCAGCAAAATACTTCCATTAGACTAAACACATCAAATTCACAACAAGAAAAGAAAACTTCATTATTTTAAGAGAGTCAAAAGATATGACAATTGTATGCATTGTGTGGCCCTCCATTGAATTCTAAAAAGAAAAAAGTAATCCGTAAAGAATGACACTGAGCATTTTAATGAGTTAGTGCGTTAGATGGTAGTATTTAATAAAGGTTAATTTCTTGAGTAAGATGTTCGTAGCTGTGGATGTAGGAAAGTGTCTTTGGTAGAAAAGACACACATTGAAGTGTTTGGGAGCATCATATCTGTAATATACTCTTACATGGTTCAAAAAGAGACCATACTGCACACATGTGTACATGTACAGAGAATGGCAAAATTTTACTGATTACGGAACCTGGGTAAAGGGTGCTATTGTCATCAGTGGCAAACTGGTTAAGATGCTGGACTCTGTTGTGGCTAATTGCATTTCGTGTCCAGATCTGGCAGCTTGAAAATTATATATGGGTATGCACATACCCAAAATCCCGAGAGGAATATGGAGGAGAAGGGATTCTGATGTGGCCAGCCCCGAGGAGGTGATTTTTCACTTTCTCTCTGTCTCTCTCCACCGAATGCCTACATTCCCTGGCATAAACCTTAAAATTAAAGAAAAAAAAAAAAGAGTGCTAACCTTGCCAACTTCTTGATATGTTCCTTATAAGTCTAAAATTATTTCAAAATAAAGCATTAAAAAAGGTGATTTTTTATTAAGATAGGAAATGGGTTAATAGTAACATGCTGTGACAGAATTATTTTAGTATAGCCAAATATCGTGATCCCCGTGTGCCTAGCTGTCCCTTTATTTGGGATATTGATTTATACCACATAGACATCATATTGTTTAAGCAAAGAAAAACCTATGTCTGTGGAAATGTACAAAGATTATTTTTCCTGAATTTTTTTAAACATAAAATGAAAAAGTGACATGCTAGCAATTTGTGTAGATAAATAACTTGAAAGAATTCGAAAGTGAGTATTTAGAATTCTAGCTTTAGGGAGGAAGGTAGACTTTTCATTCCTAACATGGCATAAAATATTCTTTCTCCTTTCTCTACCTACAACGTTAAGCCCATTTCTGAGAGAAGAACCATAGAATTCTCAGTCATACTGCTGGATAAATCTGCATGTTTCATTAGGTAAAATAATTTATAAGGTATATCTATGGAATTGGACTTTTTAAAAGGTGTTTTTGTTCTGATGAGACTTCTCTCTTTAAAGTTCCTTGTCCTTCTGGGTTCAGATCCATTCTTTTTCTTCATTCTTAGAAAAAAAGCGCTAATAGGGGAAAGTAAAGTGGCCTGTACTGTTCTTACAGTTCCTACCCCAATACCTAGGACCTTACAAACCTGCAACGAATGCAGTCAGTAAACATGGAGCCTAGGATTGATGCTATTAGTGACTACATGTCTTGTGTAAATCACATCCATCCTTAAAAACTTTCATTTCCCATTTGTAAAAGGAGGTTGCTGGGCTAGATTTTCCATCTCTCGCATTCTATGATTCCAAGAGCATGTAGAGTCATTGAATCTCTTTTGTTATGACAGTAATTAGTGGTTCCTTTCTGGATTACTTAGAGCATTTTTGAAAGGTTTATAGCTTATTCTTGATGTAGATAAATGTTTTTTAAGAATATTTGTTTTGCCTCTCATGAATAAAAAGGTGATTGAACAAAGCATGCATTCATCATTCCATTTATTGCCCCGAACCAACAAGTGTAATTTATAAACCAATAATACTTTGGGGAGTATTATACACACGTTTGAAAAGAATGTTTTAAATTAATGGGAGGCCAAAAAAGACACTAATCCAGCATCCCCTGGAGGAAGAGCAAAGAATCCAGAGAGTAAATTTGGGAACATTTTACTGGATAAGGTAGGCGTTGCTATGTTACTTATACTGAAACACTAAGAAATAGAACAGAAGGGTCAATGACTAGGTTTGCCTCTTTCCTGTTTCCTTTTTTTTTTTTGAGAGATTTTCACTATAGGCACGTGTGCTTGCCAGACAGACAGAGAGAGACATAGAGACAGAAAGCGAGAAATCACCCCCGGGGGGGATGGGGTGGTCACGCCGCAATCCCTTCTCCTCCATTCTCCTCTCGGGATCTTGGGCATGCATGCACATGTGCCCGGCGTGAGTTTTAAGCCACCGGGTCCGGGACGCGAACTGCGGTTGACTACGTGGGAGTCCAGCGACATAGCCATTATGCTAACTGCTGGTTCCCCCTCTTTCCTATTTCCTGAGGTGTGTGAGAATGAGAGGATCAGGTTATCACAAGTTTCATCTGGAATTCAAGAAAATGCCAGGATGTGTATTAAGAGATACATTTAAAGATAGTTGCTTTTTACATACCATTCATAGAAACATGATTTTTTGGTTAAATTTAATATATGCCTGGTAAATTTTTAGGAATTAGTGGAAAACTAAAAGGGGAGTCTGCTTAGAATTTCTTCAGCCCCTATGAGATAACATCCTTCTAGAATTAATGGAGGTAATGAGAAGTATTTAGAAATGTTTGTCTGTATCTATTAGTTTACATTATAAGCTTCCTGTTTAGTATAGACTATCATAAAAATGATGTCTCTTACTCAGTACCTCCCTAGAATAGACTGGTACTCCCACTGTTTTGTATTCTTAGGTGTCATTACCTAATTCCCCATGTGTATAGGCATATCTGGAACTCAGCTATTTATGAATATCTTACATCTTTGACTTATCCAAGGTATAGCTGAAAAGTTAAGAGGGCACAAAAAATAAGTCTATAAGCAAATAAATAAATGTATATCAATAAGTTCATGCACTAAAGCTTATGTACGTGGTATGAAAGAGAGCTATGTATAGTGTTTGCAGAACCAATTTACTCTTAATTTACAAACATTCTAATGAGTTTGGATACTGTGAAAACTAAATGAGTTAACGTATGTAAGGCACATAAAAAATGCCTAGTATATAGTAAGTATTCAATAATTATTAGCAGTATTTAATTTCCATGCCAATAAAATACTAACAATAATAAATCGAAAAGGAGAGAGTAGCTGCAATGAGTGGGTATGCTCAAAATGGAAATGATAAAGTAATGCAAAGAGAGAGCAACACTATCAAAATCAGCCATAAGAACTCAAAACAAAGCCATCATTATTCACTTGGTGCCGATCCAAACACATCCAAGTGGAGACAGAAACACATTCTAGCTGTAATAGCTGTTAATAACAATGACTTTGAGTCATCAAGAGCAGCTGAAATAATATCCAATATCCTCTGTCTAGGAAAGCATGCAAATTGTAATAAAAATTTATAGACTCCCATCCAAAGTGGTTATGATTTTAATGTTAATGTTTTACCCATAAACCCTCTGTAATCTAGAAAACCTATTTTCCAGACTCTTCAGATAATGTATACCTAGATAGTAAAGATGTATATCTAGATTATCATAATTATGTTCATTACTATTAGTAATTTCTGGACCTAAGTTTTAACTTCCTAACTAGATAACCAAGCTTCTCAAAGACAAAAATATATCTCTGAATATATTATTCTCAAAGTGCATTACATAAGAATGGGTATTTAATTGCTGTTTCTCTCTTATTTAACCTGGTGCTTAGAGACCATAAGATCACCTAGAGAAAATTATAGTCAGCATTCAATTTCTCACTTAAAAAAAAACTTAATAAATGAATCTTTCAGGTTGCTTTCACAAGAGGCAATGGCCATAAGAGGATTCTAGTGGAAGAGATTTATTGAAGGTAGATTCTAAGAAAAAGAGGATTACAAAACAGAAGGTAAGAAAGGGGAAAAACTAAGCGAGGATGTTGTTACTGGAGATTGGCCTGAGCCTGGCCTGTAGGGAACCCTGGATGATGACTGGCACTACAGAATTAAGCCACAAGGGTAACTTTTTGGACCCTCGTATTAGCTGGTTACTGCCTGCTGACTGCAGTCTGGCAAAGGTAAAGACAGAGTGTTATATCCTAGATGAGGTTCTCAGGTGACAGGTGGCTCCCATTCAGCAGAGAGTTATCAATAAAAGGAGCAGCTATGAGGAGTTACCAGCTGATCACCAAAGTCACTGGGGATGAATTAATGTGGGGGTGGGTACACCATCAGGTAAAGGGAATAAAGGTGAAGTGAAAAGAGCAAACACAAAAGTCTACCCTCTGCACTACTAAGATCCACTTGCTTCTCATATTAAGATCATATTGTCTAAAAATAGCTAATCCAGGATTCTGACTGGTAACAATTTTGGGGAACACCTACAAGTGGAAAGTACTGCCTGCGTGGTTGAGGTTCTAACTATACTCATGTCTCTCTAACCCATCTAGATTCCTCATAGCCTCAACCATCCCTTTAACTTGGCTAGTTGAGTTCCTGGTGCAGTACTGCAGACCCTCATCTGGGAGGGATGCAACTCCCTCATGTCATGCCCTTTTCCTGCTGTGATTATGTGCCCCATCCCTTATATTTACACATGAGTAGTAAAATGCGTTTCAATGGGTCCACTACATACCATATTTCTCTCAATCCTGTTATGTAGCAGCAGTCCTACCTTATCATAAGGACTGGAAGAAAAACATTTTTTTGTGTGTGTTTGTTAGTCTACTGATAGGAGAATAACAAAGTGAACTTGAGACAACCATAGCTTTAAGTTTAGTGACATACTTACTACATCTCCTGATGTGAAGATACAGGAGAAAATGGCCACCTAGAAATCAGAAAGCAGACCCTCAATGGATAGAGTAGGGTGGTATCTTGACCTTGGACTTCTCAGCCTCCAGAACTGTGAGAAATAAATTTATGTAGTCTATCAGCAAATCAATCCATGGTATTTTGTTATAGTAGCCTATATAGGCTAGGACTGGGCTTTCCTGGAAGGTTCGTGACAAAGCTACTTTTTTTACAAAGCCTAGATTCACTATACAATTTTCTCTTGCTCTCTACTCTGTTCAAAACTGGCAACTTCTCATGTTGGTCAGTAAGAGAGTAGGATGCTCAAGTGTGAAATGTGCCTATCCCCGAACTCAGGGGCCTGGCAGACATTGTGCTTCTTTTAGTTGGTAGAAGTTACAAAGGTGCCGGTATTTTGGAAGAACTATCCCAGTATGTTTAATATTATCACATACCTAACAACGTCATTGATATAGCATGCCCCTTTGTTGGTTTTCTCTCTTTTTGAGGAGTTTTTTTTTTTTTTTTTTTTTTTTGTTATAGGGCTCGGTGACTCACCACAAA
>NW_006199830.1:108452-147385 GCF_000334495.1 Tupaia belangeri chinensis | reverse complement strand
GTTTAAGCCATTGGGTCCGGGACTCCAACCACAGTCGACTACATGGGGGTCGAGTGACATAGCCATTATGCTAACTGCAGGTCCCTGTAGGGTTTATGTTCTACCATCTGGAGTACACATATCTTTTTTTTTTAAAAAAAAATAGAGCTTACGTCCCTACTTATCAAGTTTAACTGATATGGTATCATCAAAACAGTGGACCACTGTGACCATGATATTTCTAGAATGGCCAGAATATTAATTTCCTTAAGATTATAAAAGAGAACGGGACAATTTGTATAGCTCTGGGAAAAGCACACTGTAGTCTCTTCCATCAAATTATATACTGCTTCTGATCTTCTGATGAGTATTGAAAAGAACAAAGGTATTATCTTTTTTTTTTTTTTTGAGGGGGTTTTTTTTTTTTTTTATTTTATTTTTTTCATGTGCACTTGCCAGACAGACAGAGAGAGACAGAGAGATAGAAAGTGAGAAATCACCCCCAGGGGTGATGGCCACGCTGTAATCCCTTCTCCATTCCCCTCTCGGGATCCTGGACATGCTCGCACATACGCCTGGCATGAGTTTAAGCCACCAGGTCCAGGACGCGAACCGCGAACTACGTGGGAGTCCAGCGACATAGCCATTACACTAACTGCTAGTTCCAAAGGTATTATCTTTTATTAACCATCTTTACAGATCCCTGTGGGCCAGGCTCCCTGGTTGCTGTGATTACGTTGCTCACTTTAGTCATTAAGCCCACATTGCTTCTAATAGTTAAGTGCTACCATCTGGGCTCTGCTGCTCTAAACTCCGCTGGCCTTCTTGCTCCTATGGAGGTCAGATCTGCATTACCTTCTCATATATCAGTTCTAGACTGATGGAGAACAGCAGTCATTGAATTGCTCAACAAGGCTGGTCTCTCCTCATCATAACATTTTTTCTTTTTTATGTTGCCAAAATTTATGAATTAAACTTAGATTAATTAATTGACATATGAAATAAAAGTAGTAATTGCATTTCTTTCCATTGACTAGGTAATAGATAAGACATTAGACCTTTTTTTTCTTACACACAGTAATGAAAGAGGTGAGAACCTAAATATTCATTCTGAGGAATGTACTTAATCCTATTCATCACATTCTATGGCTTTTTTAAACTTAATTTAATTTTATACATTCAATTACTATCCATCACTAAAGTTTGTACAGTGAATTTACCCAACATGATTACATTTCTTACACTTTGGAGTACTCTGGTCTCCTGAAGGAATAGCATCAGATGTTAACTTCCAGTTTTATGTACTAAACTATACCAAACCCAGTGTAGAACACCCACATCCCTGAGAATTTTACTCTTTTTTCTTATGTTTTTTTCCATGACAGTTTATGTATTTGTTGTGTAATTAACAAGTTTTATCTCTTTTTCTAGAGTCCTCTCAGGGCGCATGTAAACAGCCAAGTCCTAGGCCATGGAAATCTACTCCACTATCTCTCTTGTGGAGTTTTATATTCCCTTAGACCTGTCAAGATTCATTGTCAGGAACACTCTACTGGGTCCTGCTAGTACAGATGGAGCCCTTGGTTTAGAAATCCTTTTGGCTCCTAGCAGATCCAGTGTTCCTCCATGGAATGATGCTAACATTTGATGCAACTTGTAAGTCTGATGGCAAAGAGGAAAAGATAGAACTATGTCTTGAAATGGCAAGTCATTCCTTATAAAGGCTGCCTCACTTGAGGGTTCTGCATAATTCTCAAAGAGAACAAGATTGTGTCTTTGAATAAGGAGGTGTTGTTTCAGGTCCAGAGTGTCCAATGGAATCAGGGAATGTAAGGGTCTGAAGTACATCTACCTGTATATCACTATCATGAGATTTAGGGTTCTATTTCTTCCCTAACCTGTCTCTGATTTTAGCATAGTAGATCTTATTAGATAGAACATTCACTCTTCTCTGAAGTTCTACTACTTATGATTAAATCCTTTGCCTGGTCTTTAAGTCTTCTGCTCTCGAACTTCAAGGACATGAATATTTCTTTAAATACTTTTAAATTGTGCATGTTTCATTCTGACCCTCTGATATTTCTCTCTTCATGGTCCTTAGAAGTAATCACCAATTTGTAGAATTCTTACAGTTATTGTCTTGCAGAAATCCCAGAGAATTTTCAGCATCTATTGTCTCTCCTTCCACCTTATCTCCTCTTAGTTTGCTGAAGATTAAATTCTTAGCTATTTGATTGTCAAAAACTATCAAAATTCCATCTGCTGCTTGTTAGACTGGGGAGTGGTTCCATATTTAGTATTTTTTCTGTGGCCGCCTTTTCTATCAACTATCATAGGTTAAGTTTCCTAGAACATAGAGCCTAAAACTTGAAGAATTCTTGCGAAAATGATTAATTAAGAGTGTATTCTCAGGGGAAGAGGCAATGGAATCAAGATAGGACAAGAAAAATGAACTAAGCTAGAATATGATTTGTGCTGGAGTCTAGCTTCAGTCTAATTTTTATAGGGAGCTCTAGCGTATGAATTGTGCTGAGTGCTGGTCTCATATCGAGGCAAGGGAGCCAGCCTTCTACTCTTTTAAACAGTTATTAGCTGCTGGCTTCCCAGGAAGAGAGGACTATAACATCCAGGGCAAGGTGACTCCTATTTGACCAAAGGCAACTCCTCAGAGAAAGGGTTTCAGTAAGCAATTAACAGGGGATCTAACAGAATCACCACCAAGACTTCAACAACGTGTAACACAAAAGTGAAAACTTCTGATGCTCCGTAGTTTTGAGAATATTTCACCAAAGCTGAGTCAAAGTGTGCTCAAGTAAGATTCAACTATTGTTTATTGGAACTTAATAAACTTCATACTTGCTTAAAATCTCTTGCAAGTTGAATGTGATACAGATAACTATGATATTTTAAAGTATTTACTATTGGAACCAAACAGTGTTATGATCAAGGTAAAAGCAGGTATCAATCCTGTGTTTATTATATTATAACAATTTCAGTCTCTTTGTGCATTTTACAATTAGGTCCACCAAATAGATACTAAGTGTTTACTGTAGGAAATTCAAGTCTTCAGCATTATAGGAGGGGGAATATTGGTAATTCAGTCTTTTTCCCAATGGGAGTTAAAAATCTTTAAGTTTATGGGAATTTTACATAGTCTATGCAAAACAGAAGTATTAATGAAAATGAGCATTTTCTGAGAAATGTTGTATATATGCATGTGTATGGAAAAATTCAAAATACATAGCACCAAGGGCATTACATTCCTTAGCCTTAGAAGATTTGTTGTAAAGGGATAGAGTCAGAAAGCATTTGATATAATGCCAATAAATTCTTGGAAGATATAACTTTAACTTCTGTTCTTTTTTTTTTTTTTCATTTGAAAAAGAAAAACCTGTTTTTTTTTTTTTAATCAAAATTGTTATGAATGCTGTTTAATTTTTGAACAATGAATATAGGTTAGTCCATAGGACAACTGTCACTTTATAGAGAAGCTGAATGAATAAATAATTATAACAACACATGTTGACTAAGGCTAAGGTACAAAAAAGAACCTGGATGGTAAATTCATGCTTTAATTATTTCAGTCACACATACTAATTCTAACCAAACCCCATTTTTTGTGGTATGAGGTATATAGGCATAGAGGATATTCTGTAGTGTTCTTTATCATGCGTAAGAGGTGTTGGGATCTGAGGAAAGCTGTTGTGCCCCATTTTTTGTGGTATGAGGTATATAGGCAATGAAGATATTCTGTAGTGTTCTTTATCATGGGTAAGAGGTGTTGGGATCGAGGAAAGCTGTTGTAGAATGTCAAAGAAAAATGGGCTGAGAAGAAAGTAAAAGAGCTTTAATTAAGTATTAAGGTCTAAATGGCATCAATGCTGACAGAATTCTGTCAGAGAAAGGTTTCAGTGGGCCTGACAATGTGGTGAGAAGTGACAGGCTTGAACACAGTTTGGTCTTTGGTGAAATTGCTATTAGAATGGAATTTTATTATTTTATTGAGTGCTTGATCATCTCTTATTTCTATTATGTATTTCTTCTTAACCAGATCATATATTTATCTATTCATGCATTATGCATGTTCTAATTCTTATGTTAAAATATATGTTAGAGATGACAAATAGTTAGAATTTATATAGTCATATTTCACATATAAATAGCCAATCGATTTGTATTTGCTGAAATAAAATAAACCTCATCTATTTAATTCTAGGTTTCCAAGTTCTAGGCTATTTGGTGCCATCTGCTAACTATTCTGGGATTGTTGCAGGGGGAGTGGGACTATCAAGGTGGTTGTGAGTTACATGCTAGGAATCACTGTGCAAACCTACCATGGCCATGTCACAGTCAGAGACTGGAATGAGACTTACAAACAAAGTGTTTTGGAATTCAAGGTCCAAAGAAAGGCATATATGATGAGTGTTCACTCTCTGGGATCAGTAGATTGTGGAATCCAGACCATCAGGGGAAGTTATGGAAATGCATTTGGGCAACAGAAGGGCAGAGGAGGAAAGCTCTGCTTATCCACACACTCTTGTGCACTGGCTCAGCTACAAACTCTGCTTCCCTTTAGAGTCTACCTTGGCTCTCACAGGTGTTTTCCCCTTGGTACATTTTTAGAATCCTTTATAAGAGATTCTAAGGGAATTAAAAATAAATACACTTCCCTTTCTGGATTTCCCAAGTGACTTAACTTTTTTATTAGGAGTACACATTCAGTAGATACAGTGTGGCTCAAGTTCTCATCAGAAACATACAGGTTCCCCTTAATGTTACGCAAAACAAGCATAATCCACCTTTGTTTGGACAAAACCAGACTGCAGAAATTTGAGTTACAATAATCCTATTAAATCATGTATGAGGCAACACCAAGTATTGGGAGGTGTGGATGTAGAGCAAGAGGAATTCTCAAACATATACTACTAGAGGAAAATGTGGGACAGATGCAGCCATTTCAAAAAACTATTTTTTTTTTTAGTGTCTGACAGAGCTAAGCATGCACATTTTCTTTGCTTAAGCAATTCTGTTCCTAGGCATTCATCCTAAAGCTCTGAGTGCATATGTCCATAAAGCAATTGTAAAAGAATGTTCAAACAGCATTATTTATAATATCCCCCCAAAAAAACAAATCACGTGTCCATAATGAGGGGGTAGAATAAACAAAATGGGCTACATCTATAGTGAAATACTATGAAGCAGCAAAATGGACAAACTACTCATGCACGTTACCACATGAGTGAATCTCAAAACTGTTATGTCTTCGATACTCATCCAATTTCTATCAAATACCAGGGTTTCCTTGTGAATATTTACTGTTAAGCAAAGCAAGACAGGCTATGAGAGAGAGGTATTGTATGTCCCCACTGAATATATAACAAATGTCCACACTCTATGGCAGAAACGGAAAGACTGGAAGGTATAAAAGCATGGAGAGCAGCTGTGAATACTAGAGGGAGTGTGGGAGAAAGGTAGAAAACGGGAGAGAATAAGACCGAGGGAATCGAGAGGAAAAAGAAAGAAGCAAAATATTTAACGGACACAAAAATGGAAAATTATCTGCTATGATAATATGGTAATAACTTTGGACTAATAAAGAGTTCATTTATGCTGAGAAAACTAATTTTGTATGCTGTGATGATATACAATGATTAAATGTAAAAAAATAAAAATAAAAACTATTATGTCAAGAAAAGAATTCAGACACAAAATATGAAGTATTGTGTGATTAATTTATTTACTGTTCAAGAGTGGGCAAAATGTACAGTGGTAGAAAACAAGACAGTGGTGATCTTGGAGTAGGTATTGATGGCGAAGGGACTTGAAGGAAATCCCTGGATTGTAGACAATATTCTATATCTTTATTTTGGTAGTGATTTTTTTGGGAGGTGGGAGAATTTAAGTGTTCACAAATTACACCTTAATAAAAATATAAATTCATGCTTGGCTACAGTATCAGAGAAATCCATAGAGTCTCCATTTCTAAAAAGCTTCTTTCTCACTTTTAGAGATATTATGAGTGGGATATAGGGTGAAGAAAGTTTACATTTCAATATACAATACATGTCCTTTTTTCCTATTTCCACATATTTCTTAATGCCTTTGTCATCACTCCTTTGCTACTTTGTAATAGACTCATTTTCCTCAGAGCCTTTGAGGAAGGGAAATCTAGCAGGGGAATTAACCCATTCAGCTCAAACTAAGGGTTTCAGTCCCAAAGGTCTCATTATAAAGCCAATTTTCTTTGTCTAGTTCATTCTGGGCAGAAAAAGCAAGATTTTTTTTTTTAAGAACCTCATGAAAGGCCAAAAGTTAAGGGCCACATCTATCACACTGGAGCAGAGGGCAAAAAGGAAAGAAGTAGAGAGGCATGGAAAGTGAATATACATGACATTTGGTCATGGGCAAGCAGGAACATTTTCAAAGATGATGATGGAAGGTTCCTGAGTTTGGATTAGTGTTCAGGTGGAATTCTCAGGTGTCTAAAATGGCGCTCATGGGACACCTTCCAGTGCTTTGAACCATACAGTCTGGCTGGTTGCTGCTTTGATATAGCTCAATGGCTCTAAGCCACTTTCTGCTTGAAGGGTCACATGAAGGGAAGATGGCCTTGCCTTCTTGTCTGCAGTCAAATAGGAAGTCTTCGTGCTCTATACTAAATGTAAGAATAGATCCTTCATCTTCACTGCCACTACTTCCTGTGATATATTCTATATTCCAAATACTGGAGATCTTCCAGTTGATTGAATCTTAGCTTTCTTTACATCTCCTTATTCCCCATGAACTCACACAGGCCCCTGAACAAAAAAATCAAAGAAAATTTGGTTAATTGAAACTTGTTTTGCTCTAAAATCTTTCCCTTTTGTTTTTTTCTAATTAGTATTTCTAATCAGGCATGTGTGGTTTCATTCATTCAGTCCTTCATTCTTCCATGAATGTAGCAAATATGTACACGTGTGTGGAATTCTGTGGGGGGGCATAATGTAAACCAAACAGCCTAAACCCAGAAACGTTCAGTAAGGAAGAGTAGACAGATGATCATAAATGTACAATGTGTATTCTGTAGGCCAGCAGATATTTAGGTATGAAGAAAAGTAAAGAGAATGTAAGGATCCACTTTGTTTTAGTGGAGTGCTCAAAAAAGAGTTCCTGGGATAGAAGAATGAGCCATATTATGCTGATATGCAGCAGTAAAAGTACACCAAAGGGCAGATGTTACTCACACAAGACTTATCTAAGCAGGTCTGAGGTAACCACTTCTCTCCATATTGGTATGTCCTAAGAAACTTGCATCATTTGTGGTCCTTTTTGTTGAGGCTCTCCTTCTCAGGCTTTTACTGAATGAATGTTTTTCTTTTAATTGAGATATAATTTACACACAGGAAGTACACAAATCTTGCATGTACATATAGGGAAATTTTCACTGTGTATACAACTGTATAATCACCAGCCAGTTCAAGACATAGAAAATTTTTGAATCCCTATTCACTGATTCCCCTTTTCATTCTATATCTTTACTCAAAGGTAACTGTTTTCATTTCTATTAGATTAGATTAGTTATTTCTGTTCATGAATTTCTTTTTCTTTTTTTGCAGAGGTTTTTGCTATAGGGTGCATGCAGTAGCCAGAAAGAAAGAGAGACAGAAAGCGAGAAATCACCCTTCAGGGAGGTTGGTCACGCCCCAATCCTTTCTCCTTAATTCTCCTCTTGGGATCTTGGATACGCATGCACATGTGCCCAGCATGAGTTTAAGCCACCAGGTCTAGGACTCAAACCACCGTCTACTACATGGGAGTCCAGTGAAGTAGCCATTATGCCAACTGCTGGTCCCTCTTGAATTTTTTATAAATGATATTATTCAGTGTTTATACACTTACCTCTAGCTTCTTTAACTCAACATTTTTTTCTTGAGATTTATATATGCATACCAATATTTCGTTAATTTTTATTATTGCTGAATAGGATTCCACTTTATAAATATACCATAGTATTTTTCTCAGTCCCCTGTTGATAGTCATATCAATTGTTTATAGGTTCTGGCTATTACAAATACTTTTTCAATGAACATTTCAGAACATATCTTTTTGTGAATGTATTCATATGTTTTTAGATGGATTATTTCTTGTTTTTTTTTCTTTTTTTAGAGAGGGTCTGTTTGTCCAAATTATCCTGCCTTAGCCTACCAGCTGAGACTACAGGTGCGTACCACCACACTTGGTTATATTTTAGACAATGTCTCCTTCTGCTGCCTAGGTCAGCCTCAAGTTTATGATCCTCCTGTTTTAGCTTCCTGAGTCACTGAGATTACATTCACATACCACTGTGTCCAGCCAGTAGGTTGGACTGGATTCAAGCCCAAGTCTCCCATGTGGTCCCAAACCAAACAGTAGAGCATTTGGCAGTATGTGCCACCATGACAGGCATTTCACATTGTTAATATTCCTTCATCTGTCCCTTTGATAATCTCTTCTTCAAGGTCTAGTCCACACATCCCACAATTGTTTTGCTTACTTTGTTCTCCCATTCATTGATTCATTCATGTATTCCTCTATGTATTTATTTATTTTATAAATGTTTATGAGCATTTCCTGTGTCTGGAACTCTGTTGGGAAGTGCGTATTCAAAATGAACAGTTGTATTACTGCACATGGAGAACCCAGAATCTATTGTGAAAATAGACATGTGAATATTACTTACAAGAACAAAGCTATAATAAATCTCCTTCTTCTAGAATAGAAGTTTTAATATATACAAAGGGGGTGGGGAGGACCTGGGTCCTGGCTTATTCATAAAGAAGGATAGAAGGAGGGAGGGATATTCTATGTTCTGGTCTGGAGACTGCTTAGCAAACAGATTCCCAGACCTCTCTCCCAGAGGTGCTTATCCTATAGGCCAGAACTTAAATATTGAACCAAGTGATTCAGATACAAGTAGTCTTCATACCACAACTTGAAGTCCATTTATGTCTTTATCCTCCATGTTAGTAGCAGTATTTAATATGCAAAGGAAGGACCAGCAATGAAATCCTACATATTCTGATCAAGTTCTTTCTTAAAATTGTATTTTTTAGTGTAAGCTTGGATTTGTAAACACAGTCTCCTTGTTAGAATACATGTTGTGTTTGACCTATGTGTATAAGTTAGTGCCATTGCTAAGGGAACCACCACAGTTAAATTTTATTATATGGAAACATCCAATAACTCACACTCAGGGATATAGTAAGTAATGACTTAGTTTCTTGTAAGCTTTGTGGCCAGAGAAAACTCTCAGATTATTGACTGGTAGGAGAACAAAGCTTTGTTGTATCTCACTGATGGAAGAGAACAAAGTCCATGTGCATCTCTGTTTTTCTTTGCTTTTCCACATATAACATTAGTTTGAAGATTCAGGAAATGAAAGTAATATATTCTCTACCATTCCTCATAGTACACCACCACCAGTTTTTCTTCAGCTGATAGAAGAACCAAGAATCCAGAGTTAATCTTTACCTGGGAAGAAAAACTTGAGACTCTTATTTTCTGGAACAGCAGTTCTCGAAGAGTGATTACCCAGCCCAGCAACATTAGCATCGCCTGTGATCTTACCAGAACCTCTGGGTGGGCCCAGCAATCTGTGTTTTGAGAAGCCCTGAAGTGTGAGAACTTACTAAGTCTGAAAACCATTAATACTCAGAGTATGAGTCCCTGGAGGAAGGGAGAGGATATTTCAAACAAGGAAAAATGGGCACAAATTAAATGCTTACTTTTGAAGGTCTGAAATGCGAAGTACAAATAAAGTAACAGGAAATAAAAGAAGAATAAACAATCATTATCTATATATTTTTCTTCAAAGTCATTTTCAAAGAGCATCTAATCCAATTAATATTTATGTTTTTGTTGCCATTTTAATTAATATAAATACAGTACAATTTTATTAAAAATTTTAAAAAGTATATCTCTATTTCAAATACATCATAGAAGATGATGGGTCTTTTTGTAATCCTTCAGAATTCCTTCTATTCTTTGCTTATTTTTAAAATTGGTTTTATACTTATTTATCTAATTAGCATAATCAGGAATGAAATGGTCTCTGTTGTTCTTATTTATGCATGATGTATAAATTGTCATCCTTGTGCTTCTTCCCATTACTTCCTCCCTCCACTATCTCACAGTGCAATATTGCCACCAACTATTGAACCCAAATTATTATGTTTTTTGTATTAGTAGTCTTTCTCCACAGTTACAAAGATTGATTTTCACTATTGTTACTTAGATTTAAACTCATGATTTGATTGTTTCTATACATACTGTTGGTGTCTTTATGCAACCTCTCCAATATTTAGTTCTCCATGTGGAGTTATCTCTTGAGGCTAGACTTTGTTTGGTCAGCTTTATTTTAGGGAATGGGAGGGGAGGGGAGAATAAAAATTTGATTTAAAAAATGTGCATGTGTGATACATTTCCAGATACTTTCCACATCTGAGCATGACTGTTGCTTTCTCAATAAAAATCAGAATTACAGTCTGTTTATATTTCTTCCTTCTCTTCCTTCTCTGCGTCTATCTCTCCATTCATCCATATGCAATGTAATGTATAAATGCATACTCATCTCTCTCTTCATTTAGCTCTAGCTTTCTATACTGAACTGAGAGGGCCATGAAGTTAGGTAGTATGCCAATTTTTACAGAAACTTATTCAAGGATTCATTAATAAAGAGGACAAAGAAATTGATGCAGCTTGAGAAGATGGAAAATATCATCACACATTTGTTCACCAGTAGAAATTCTGTTTAAAAAGAGTGGAGGAGGAAAAGGGTAGTTATGGAAGCAAAGTCCTTGAGTGGTCAAGAGCATATGAGAAAAGTAGAGGACTAGAGGAATTTTGAGATAAAACATTTATTGTGCCAGAAGAGATGGTGGGACATGACACAGGCAAAGGCATGGCGATTGAATTGTAGGTGGGACAGGTAAAATAGTTCTCTTTTCATTGCTTCTATATTATCAGCAAAATAAGAGGCAAAGAGGTAATCAGCTGAGTGATTCAGGGGTAGGGCATTGAAGATAATTAAAACATTGTGAAATGTTCACCTTGGGAAGAGAGGAAATAACTGATGGGGTAACACTGAGCCATCATTGATTTGTGCCAACATGACCAGAGGTCTTTCTGCAGCCATGGAGGCAAGATGGAGGCTGAGATATGGACTAAGCTAGAGCTCGTGTTAGGCCAGGAGATAAACCAAAGAAGAAAGGGTATAAAGAGTTGTGAATATGCAGGGATTGATTGTAGAAACGGGCCTTGGGACTAAACTAGATAAAGCAAGATGTCAATGTAAGAGGTGCTAGATAGGGAAAAATTGGAAGGTGCAATAGAAAGAAAGTCTCAGATTGGCTTTGAATTGTGCTCACTGTGGGTGTACTTGTGAAAGTGGACTGGCAGGGAGCAGGGGATCAGAGGCTGTGCTGGAAGTTGGCATTCTGAATGTAGCAGAAGGAAGTGGCAAGATGAGAGAACTCTTGAGGGTGAAGGCTGCTGAGGGGAGATGAAGGAAACCACAGTGAAAGTGAAGAACTTAGTGATGGGAGGGCATTGTAGATACATATAACTTGATCTAGAGCCTTCACCAAGCTCCCTTTCTCAGTTTTTCAGCATATTTGGACCTCTGAGTGAATCCCAATCAGTCTTGGACTTCCATAACCTACCCTAAACATCTCAGCAGCACGGCCACTTTGTACCTGTGGATAAACCTTCTGGGTAAGCTTCATAAATCCTCACCTAACTCCAGGCTCATCCTCTAGAGGCATCCAAGAACTTATGAGTCCAGTCTCAGTATCCCTTCAGTATCTTACATTATTCTCATTAATTTAAAATCATCCCCTCTCTTTAAGTGCCAGGCCATATAACAGCCCCAAGACCAACTGTGTTCAACATAACTTGCATGGGGATCCCCACATCAGGGGGAAAACCTTCACTCCATCTAATGTAACCTCTCGAGGAGGCTTCAAAACCTGGGACCTACTTCTTGTTATGCTAAGGGTGGAGAAATAAATTTAGTAATTGTTTAGTCTTTTATAATGCTTTTCTTTCAAGAGTATCTATTACAAAAAAAGGTAAAAAAAATAATCTTTGAGAGGAAGTTGATTTATGGTATTCTTTTCTCTCTGGGAAGCCATACTCACATAGATCCCTGATTCTATTAACCCTGAAGTGAAATCTCGGAGATATAAAATGAATAGAAATTAAGGGACAAACTAAAATCTATGGGTTGAATATTAGTCAAATACTGCCCTGTTTTGTTAGTTCTGATACATCATGGCATATTGGAAAGTGAACTGATGTCAAAAGACCTGAATGTTAGTTCAACTCAGAGAGTGACTTTCTGTGTGACCTTGAGTAATTCACTTAATTTCTCCCAGGTGCAGCTTCCTCATCTGGAAAATGAGGGTGTTGCCCTAAATGAACTCTAAGAGACCTTCCAGCTCCAGCAACCTAGACCCTTAAATGAGGCTAAAAGGCAAAGACAATATCATGATCTATTGATAAGTCAGGTTTTAAAAATATTTTTACTAATCTTGGCTTTTATGTCATTCAAGGTCATTGGACAAATAGCACAGCGTGCATACAGGGCTTGTAGGTTTTGATATTCCAGTTGTTAAAAAGAAAGAAAATGGATAATTGTATCTAATGGGACTACCAATTGTGAAATCATATAGTCCAAAGCATTGCAGGCCTTTAGGAAACATATGGCTGGGATTTTTTAATTAAAGATGGAAAAATTTGTCCATATTTATCCCTCCTTATTAATAGGTACTGATGTAGACAAATCGAAGAAGCCCAAAGATTTTTTTAAAAATATGTAAAATATTCAGAGAGATCATCTTTGAAGTATTATTATTTTTTGTTGAAAATTTGTTTATTTCTGCCATGAGCGAAATAAGCATCTCCAACAGAGTCCTTATGCCACAATCCATCTCCCAACCTGAGCCAGCCAGGATCACAGGCACATGTGTACACACACCCAGCTTGTACAGGGTGAACTTGGGATGCAAACCCCAGACCTTTTCATATGGCCTTGGCATTGCAGAGTGCTGCATTATATGTGTATGCCCACAGCTGGCCCTACATATTAGTCTTACTATTTTCAGTATCACATGGTGTCAGACTAGAAACCAGAGATTGATCATTTTTATTCTTTGAACAGTGAAATAAATGTCCCCTGATGCATCTAATTATATTCTGATTCCTTTTGTTGGGTTAGCAGAATCAAATAAAGCACTTACTTACCTGTATATATGTATAGTGTGTCCCATTAGAAAATACCTCTTCATTGGAAAAAGTGACGTAGAGGATGTGCCAGCTCCACAGTGCAGAAGTAATGCCCTGTTTAAGAGTAGCAGGATCCCACATGTTGACCCCAGCCCAGTCATCCTGAAACTCTTAGATACATGCACGTGTTTCAAGATCCAAAGGTCAGGAAGACTGGAGAAAAGGGATTACAATGACTGGACCCTGTGGATAATGTTCCCTCTCTTTCTTGTGTGTGCACACACTCTCTATCATGAATAAAGAAACAAACATTGTTAAAAAGTGCTACAGGCCCAGTCTCATGG
This sequence comes from Tupaia belangeri chinensis, assembly GCF_000334495.1. Classification (NCBI taxonomy): domain Eukaryota; kingdom Metazoa; phylum Chordata; class Mammalia; order Scandentia; family Tupaiidae; genus Tupaia; species Tupaia belangeri. The sequence continues at coordinate 133,820 of NW_006199830.1, read as the reverse complement.
CATGCTGTTAAGAATTATGCATAGGGAGCCATTTTTCTATGGTTGACCATGGTTTGAGTCCTGGCCCCTGCAGCTAGGAAAACACACTGGACACATACGTGCATATGCTCAAAATGAAGACAGGATGAAGAAATGGAGAAAAAGAGATGGTGGTATGATCACATTCCATTGAGTGGTACACAGTCTCTTCCCTGCCCCTCTCACAAGTATACTTACCCTATGGAAATTAAACTTTTTTCTTCCCCTGTAGGGCACGTGCACTCACCAGAGAGACACAGGGAGAGAGAAAGAGAGAGAAAGTGAAAAATCACCTCTTCAGTTGAATGGCCACACTGCAATCTCGCCAATTGATGATCTTCTTGGGATTTTGAGCACACACACGTGCAACAGTGTGATTTTCAATCGCAGTGTCCAGGACTCTAACTGCGGAATCAACCATGTAGGATGTGGTGCTTTACCTCCAGCCACCTGCTGATGCTAAACAACATTTTTTTTAAAAAATGATGCCGAAGTAGCTGAGGAATCGAGATGTAACTCCTAATCTCCAGCCAACCACAGTCAGCATAACCATATATTCTTAGCCAAATCACTTTTCACACCACAACTTGTGTTCCTCATATGAGGTCAACAAAAACAATGACTAAAGTCCTTATCTATATTATTTTGTTACGAAAGCTCTAGAAAACAAATAAAGTGCCCCAATTCTGTGAGGGTATAACTTGTAGCCCATTTCTAAGATAACTATGGACATGTACTATCAAATCATCATCTGACAGTTTATTTTCCTTGTTGCCAAATTAGCATCTTAACCTCAGGGAAAGGGGGATGGTCAATGGCTGGTGAATTAGGCAAATACGAAAGGAAGAAAAGAAAGAGCCATCTCTTTTCTTGCCAAAGAACTGCTGCAATAAGAAGAGAAGAACAATTAGGAAAGGAAGATGGTTAGTTAAGAGCAGGTGTATGGGTAGTGTGACTGATGCAGTCTTAGAGTAGTCAGAGTGGCCTTCCCTGAGGAGGCTGAGCAGAAAATTCAGCCTGGGATTTTCTGATATTAGATAAATTACTAAAATTTGAAGCTTTATTCTAGGCTATGAGGTTTTAACTTTTTATTTTATTTTTTTTTAATTAGAGACTAATCCTGGCAGTGTAAAATAACTGTAATATTGCCACTAATCATTTATCGTGACAGGAATGGAAAGCTTTTCCTATGAAGGGGTCAGGTCCTGCTCACTGGACTTCCAGGTCTTACCCTACAGGGCTAAAAAACTAAATAAGCCAAAGGTAAAATAAAAACTGACCAGCCACAGCATTGCCCACTTTATACCAGACACTTTTGTTATAACTTAAAAATTAAAAGAAAAAGGGAAAAGCAAAGACAAATAATTGAGTGTCTGGCTGGCTAGAGATCTGACGCAATGCTTTTCCTTGCAGACAGACACTACGTGCAGCTTTGCTTCAGCAGAAAATGTCACATGTGTGGAGCTGGCTATGAGCTGCTAGGCCCTACTGCTATCAGGCCCTCAGCAGACAAAAGGCAAATGAGCTTGGAGGGTGGCAGTGGGGCAGACACCACAGCCCGGTATTGTGCCTTCCATGTACCTGAGCCTGGCAGTCTGTGAAGACGGCATGGTACACAGCAGGAGACCCAGCTCAAGTAGTCAGTGGAGGGCAGCCCCAGCAGCTCACATGTGTGAACAAGTGCTCTTCCCACCAGCGTGTGGCTGTTCTGGGCTCTGCATTACTAGCCACTAACTAAAGAGAAATCAATATCCTCATCAGCTTCATGCCACCTGAGTTCTGGAAAGCCACTTGGTTCTAGGAAATCTGAATGGTTTTGTGGCTGTCGATGCCAGATGCAGAGCCGTTGTACAAAAAGACTAAGAGTGCATGGGGTGGGTACTGATCAAAAATGGCCAAAAGGATGAGAGGACAGGAAGGCAAATGTCAGAGAGGAAAGAAGGACACTGAGCTACCTCAGTGATAAGAGCTCAAGGGGGCTGCATGAGGCAGTGGTTTGGGCCACGTGGAAGCTAGGCTAGGACTAAAAACAAGTGTCTAACTGAAGTCTTACCACGGGATGATGAGGATTCTAGAGAACACACACATACACACATACAATTTACATATTTAATATCCATATTGAATATAGAAAGTTTATATAATATATGTAATATATAACCATGTTTATTAATATATGTATTGTGGTTGCTTTCATATTAAAATTGCGGAGTCGATTAGTTGTTAAAGAGACTGTGGCTATAAGGCCTAAAATGAATACGGCCTGGCTTTTGATTCAAAAAAGGAATATGAATTTCTGTTCCCATTCGGTATTAGGTGGTGGCATCATCTCACTTCTTCACAACTCCACTGGCCTGGCTCCCTAAGCAGCACATGAAATCCACAGGCCTTTATCCTGGGGAATGTATGCCATTTATGGGCATCAGGGACTATCAGGCATCAGTTACAGGAACCGATCTCTTCCACCAGAACTGATGACACATTTGTTTAGAAAGATTTGCTTCCATTTTAGTTCCATATTCCAAACAAAGGTTCTTTTAGCTACTAGAGGGCTTAACATTCTGCTTTCCAATGTAATGATTTTCATAACTTATGCTTCTATTGTTCTTGGATTAATACTGACCACATTTGAACAGGCAAATGGGTAACCAATTAGCTTGAATTCTTTACAGTCAGGATTTGCTCTGTGTCTTGATAGGTCTTTCTTAATCTTCTCTTTGAAACATGTTTTCTCATTTAGGCCAGAAGTAAATAGCACAAGTAACAGGGTGATTTTCTCCCCCACTTCTTTTCTCTCTCCTTGAAAAATAATGCTGAAGGAATTGTTTTGCAGTTTAAAATTAATGTAACCTATTATGTCCAGGAAATTTCTTCAATATATTACTTGCCAAGCCCCTCGGCCGTTGTGAAGAAAATAATTTTAATTTATCTCATTTTTCACCGCTGAGTCAATGATTGTTTAACCTAAAATGCCATTGTGACTAAGTGCTCAAACCCCATGGTCCTTGGCTATTTCATTGGGACTCAGCTATTATGTCCGTAAGCCTGGGCCTTAGAAGCACCAAAATTGTCATATTAAAAGAGCCACTGTCAACTTGCTTTTGTTTTTATTGTTTTTAATTTCTGCTTTTCCATTTTCTCAACTATTTATAATGTTCTCTTTAAAAGTTCAAAAATAACATCTCTCTCCTTAGCCTCTTAGTTATTTTCCATTAGTGAGCATTTCTTTCCCAGTTTTCAGTGCCTTTCTTAGGGCACAGAGCAATGTGGTCAATTTAGGTTAATTTGGCTGTTGTGATTATAATCCCCCTTTTGAATTCCGTGCATTTTTGCCCACTGTGATCAGGCCAGTATCCCAAGGGAATACAGGATCATAGCGATTACAAACAGAAGTTTTTTGAATCATCAGCAACTTGAGGTAGAATAGTCCACATCAAATAAAGTCCACACACAGTAATTTTGAAAGTCTTTCAAGTCGATGCTATCACATGCTTACCTTTTCCCTATTTACCTTCCCAGAGAAAAGCTTATTTGTTACCTACTTACATTTTCTATCAGACATTGATTTTATTTATTACTATTTGGGTGTGTGTATGTGTGAGTATGCTTTTCTGCCCATGTCATAGCAAAATTACATCTCACCCTAGATTCTCCAGAAAGCAGAGCCTGAAGCAAAGGCGTATGTACTCTTTTGCTACTTAGCAAGTGTGAATCCAACGAATAGAAATAAGAGATTACAGTGAATAGAAAACATGGAAAGAAAAAAAACAAACACAAGGATACATCAAGCCACAACTACAGGCAATGGGTCCACTCTATGTAGTGTATTTCAGGACTATCTCTCTGGGATCAGAGAGGCAGGAAAGAATTTTCTATTCATTTCTGTCCTTTACTGTTAGTTCACCCTTCGAGTTTATCTCATGAGTTGTTAGCGGCCCTATACTTGTGGGGTAGGCATTCCTATGCTGTAGGTAAGTGAATCCCTGTGACTTCCTACAACATGCCAGCAGAGAAACTGGTGGAAGCCAAGGGACCTGAAATCAAGTGCTCAGGGTATACCAGCAGGATGTTTCCTGGAGCCAGCAGATGGGTTAGAATTTCTAGCACTGGCTGTGAAAAGAGGCAGATGAGGCTGAGAGGTTCTCAAGTGGTAAGAAGCATCACTGATATTTATTAAATTCATGAAAGGCATTTTAATCTATATTTTTCAAAGTAAGGGACAGAGTTCCAAAGGATTGAAGTTGCCTGTCTAGATGCAAAAGGTTTTGAAGAATCCATGTGGTCTGTTCACATGCATTAGGCCACAAAGCTATAACAACATCTGTGCTTGGTGGGGCCAGGTTCCAAACTTCTCCTTCTATCCTATGAAAGATTCCAGAACACGGAAGAATAAAGAATATCTCTTTATGTCATTCTGAAAACTGAGAAGAAATCTGTCTCCTCAAAAACCACCTGTCTTGTGCAAAACACAGCCTAGTCAGAAATGTACCTGTGCCTGTATTCTTCAAGATTGTCTTTGAGTAGTAGCAAGTGAGGACATTTTATGGTTTGGAAAAGGTCATTTACTCATTCTAGCCACCATAGGGACTATGGATAAATTGCTACTTGATTTGTTTGCAATTTTTTTGTGTGTGGCTCAAATCTGTTTATAAGGATTGAAAAGGCCTATTTCATTCACTGGAATAGATATTCAATCAGCCAATATTTGGTTGAGTGCACACTCTATTCCAGGTATTAAGATGGGTGCTCTGGGGGATAACAGTACTAAAACACAAGCTTTCCTTGGGAGGGTGTATAATCTAATAAGGAAACAAAGTACATCAAGTAGGACTGACTGTTATTGGCTGTAGGAAGTTTTCTGGATGGAGGTACAAAGTGCCCTGGGAACTCAAATAGTAATTAATTCCGACTCAGAGTATGGAATACAGTTTCAGAAAATGGCATGAAAATGTGTCCTCAAAGGATGAGCAGCTTTGAAAGAAAGAGGAGTATGGTGAGTGATTTGTTGTAACCCAAACTAGGAGCTCTGAAACTGCATATAAATAACAAGACAGAGGCAGCAGGTGGCATAGTGATTAAGGTGTTGGATTCCCACATGGCTGACTGCAGTTCAAGTCCCAGGCCTGGAGGCTTGAAAAACACCACAAATAAATAGATAGATAAATAAAATAAAAAAAATAAAAAAAATAAAAAATAATAAAAAAAAAACAGACAGACTAGAGTCTGGGGTGACTGCAAGGGTATAAAGACCGATGTTGAGAAATGGCCAATAGTAAGCAAGTTGGAGAGGTTATCCTACAGTTAACCCAAGGACAGCTTGAATAATGTTTTCTTAAATAAACTTCGATTTTATACCATTGAAAATGGGAGCAAAAAATTCATAACATTTTAGAGCTCATGGTGGTAAATGGTGAATGGAAGCCAAAGGTATCACCTACGTATGTTTGATATCTTCTGACCAGCACAGGTGACTGCAAGGTGACACACCGAGGAAGATTGCTAACTGTCTCTCAGCCACCATGGAACAACTTTCTCAGAGCTCATTATTTCTAAACTCAGGTATTTCAGTTTCTTTCACTCTTATGCAAAAATAAACAAACAAATAACAACAAAACATATAAAGCAAAATTCTCCTTTAAGGGATTTCAGTGACCTGTCTCTACTAACTTCTTTAATACACTGTAAAGAATCCCAAAACAGTTCATCTACCTTCAGATTTTAGGACCTGGCTTCAGTCTTTCTCAATAACCTATCTCCTCTTATCATAGTTAAAGACTAAAATACCCACATGCACGTAGAACCAATGGAAGCAGTTGCCTTCATATGTCTTTAATTTTATAAACTTTAGTGACTGACTACTCAGATACATGTTTGCCTAATTTCTTTTAAGCTAGGCAAGGGTGGATGCTATCTGTAAATGGCAGTGGGATATTAGTCAGAATTAGAAACTTGGGAAGACATTGGGCCAAAAAGATTGATGGTACCTGTGCCTTCAAAGATATGATAAAGTAGGGGCGTGGTGGCGCCCGCCCTATGGCAAGATATGATAAAGTAACAAAGACTCCCTCCATCCTGAAAGAGAAGGTTAAACAAAAATAAAGATTCAGGTGAAAGGAGAGGGTGGGAGACAAACCCTGAGACACCTTCCAGAGCTAATTAGTGGTCAGACTTGGTTCTTGTAGCCCCAGGGTGGGAAAGCCTTGAAGGTGTAAGAGTTCTGACTGACAAGGGCCACCTGAGAAAATGCACTCCCACAGCTATAGGAGACCACCCTGACTAGCTCTGACCCCAAAATGCTATTTTACACTCCAATCCTCCAGGTCCTGGTCACAACCCCCAACTCTCCCTTTTATCACTTACTCACTTTAATAGCGCTTCACCTGAATGAGCCCAATGGTCTCTCATCTCTTCCATTCCTTCCCCCTACACTTTAGTTTCATTTTTCATTTCCTGGCCTGCTGAGCCCAGAACTAATAAGGAATAACTTTAACCATTTTAGTGCCAGCATCTCAACGATTATTTTTTCTTCTACAAATTCCAAATCTTTGGTCAATTCAACATTTATCTATACCCTAGCTATTAAGGGCTGCTGGTGGGAAATTATATTATTGTACAAAAATGATAAAGCTGCATAAGATGGGCAATTAAGAGGGTAGGAGAGGACTACAAGTAAGTTAAATACTGATTACTTGAAGCATTTTCTGCCTTAAGGATCCAAGTTAGCCTTTCTGGGAATAAACACAGTGAAATCTGGAAGGCAGGAGGCAGAGCCTGGGAGTGGGAGGGGAGAGCTAAGAGTCAACAATCAACCACTCTGAGTCATAAAATCAGAAAGGCATTGAACATTTAGAAGGAGAACTGGCCCCATAAAGAAAACAATGCCTCTTAGTAAGCATATTATCTGCAACAAAGCAAAACAAATTTTCAAGCATCTTATTGAAACTGCTAGGGAGGGAAATCACGAAAAGTTTCTATTGCGCAAGGAATGGAGAATGGAAATTAATAAAACAGTGCCTGCTATCACTAATTTAAGACATGTAAAATGACATTGATATGACCTTTGTTTATTGTAATGGTGCTTTTTACTTGTTTTGGTAACAGCATGACTGAAAAGCAGAAGAGCATGGTGGTTCAGAGCTTTGCAGTCAGATAGCCTGAATGTAACTCTCAACTCTGCCACTCATTAACAGAATGGGTCCTGGCAAGTTCCTTAATCACTTTGTAACTCAATTTTCTTATTTAAGAAGTAAGGTCTTCTATTATTATTTCTCAGAGCATTTATATTGAGCTTACTATGAGTGGTATATGTTCTAAAGACTGTACAACTTTTGCCACATTCAATCCTCATAGAAGTGGGAACTATTTCACAAATGGAGAAACTGAGGCACAGAAGTGAAATACTTGCACAAGATCAAGAGCTAGAGAGTGGTGGCATCGAGTTACAAACCCTGGCAGTGTGATTCCACTGTTTTCACACACTAGGCCTCTCTTTCACCTCGCTTCTCCTGGGGCTGTTGGAAGGAAGGAGTGTTAATTGAACTCACCACTTGTCCACTGCAATCAAGCCTCATGAGGTGGAAGGTATAGTATTATTTTATGTGTGGCAAATCTTCAACATAGTTTTAATTAAGAATAAGGAGCAGGTGGAAATGAAGGGATTTAATTGTACTGCAAATGGAATCAGGATGGTTTAGTCTGGTTCCTTCACCTCCTGTCTTACCAAGTTTGAGGGCCACAGGGTAGACGACTTATGTTATTAGTTGTACTGTGCTTGTGTGCTTGTTACCTAATTATGACTTGCTGTTTTACACTAGTGAATGTAATGTACATGTGTGTGTGTGACAGTTTGGTTTTGGCAATGAGCCACTATTGTCTGCAGGCCCTTTAAGAGAAAAGGAGCACCTGGTCAGCTAGCACTGCTCTGCCAGCTAGCCTTGCTCTGCTTGGCCTTGGTTCTACTAGCTCATTCTTAGTGGCCTTGGCTCCACTAGGCCTTAGATCGGTTCGGCTGAGCTCCACCCACTGTGAGTTCCAAGAGGAAGGAAGAACTTCAAGCATTCTCCACAAGCACTGCAAGCTCCAAGATGGAGGAAGCACTCTGCAAGGGCTACTGAAGCTCTGTGAGCTCTCACCAAACTCAGCCAATATGCAACATGATCAGTGCCTCAACGTCTTTTTCCAACTTCCTGCATCTCTGTTCAACCCACCATTTGGAAGAGGAAAGAACTTCACATAACAACAACCAACATACAAAGAAAATTGAGATAGTTGTCAGAAGAGTCAGAAATGTCAATTTAAGAATGTATAAAATAAAGAGCTCACTCTGCAGAGCTCTGAGAATGCCAAGGATGTGGGAAAATATAGATAAGTTTGGAGAAGAGTAGAAGGCAAATTGCATTATTTCATTCCTATTGACCTTTCATTACTCAATAAATATTTATTGAGTCAATGGGTAACTTGTATCCTCCTGAAAAGAGAGACAATTTCTTTTAACTTCTCTAGTATCCTTAACACAGTTCTCCACGACTTGACATTTAATTAGTACCTTTGGATAGGCCACTGCTGCTTTTGTAAATGGGCTCAGCCTAAACACTTAATTCAGTTGATTCCCTTAAAAACCATACTGATCCACAATCTTTAAACACAAAGCAACAGAGCCAGAAGAATCCTTGGAGACCTTCTAATAAGGAAAGCACAAATAAATGGTCTATGTGAGACGTTTCATTTGCAGACTGCTTAGTTTGTTCATAGCCTCTAGTCTTACAGGTTTTGGAATAGTTTCCACATTTAAACAATGAGAGGTTTTCTGTGAATATCTGCATTTCCAGCCTCTGTTGGGAAATTTGGTTTTCTGGGAAGGCAGAGCCATATTGTTGTAAGGCAGCTGGAGTTGTAATACCACTGCCCTTCTAAACCGCAGTTTTTCCAGTTTCCAGTAGCTTTTTAGAATCTTATGCTCCATTGCCTGACCTTTTCTGTCATCTGTCTAAACTCTGCAGGTATTTCAGTTTCTGGTGTCCCTTGGAGCTTTGACCTATGAGGAAACTGAGGCACAGACAAGCTCATGCTGCCCTATGCAATGGAGCTGGTGCTCACATTTGCCTGTTCTTCATTATTACTGTTTCCTCTTGGAATAATATGCTAGTGGTGATTGCAATGGGTCTGACTGTGATATGGGGCAAGCTAGGGAATGCAAACGAATCATCATCTAAAAGGAAATCTTTGATTATACAATACATTAGTCAGATCCACACTTAGATTACCATGATCAGTTCTGGTCATCACATTATAAAATAAAATATTGAAACACTTGACAATGCAAAGAGAAAGAGATGAGCTTGATCTTCTGCTGTGATTATATTGTATTAATGACTTCCTATCACATTACTGGTTTCTGCAGCCTATTAGAGGAAATAAAATGTACTACCATGATGCGAAGGGAGCTAAGAGAGGAACCATGTTACTTTGCTTAAGATTGTGAAGGGCAACAAAAGAGTCATTTTTTTTTTTCCTTGAAAGTAGGTACCGCTTTCCTAATTAGTGTAAGATGATTTATTAATCAATAAGATTGTAATTTTTGGAATTATTTATTCAACAGACCAGATAAAACTCTATCACTCAAAAATTAAGCTGAGGGGGAAAAATGCAGTAACAAAGGATCCAGGATACTTTTCTAATCAGACAATATGCACAAGATATAAGTTTTGCATAATGACCTAGGGTAGGGAGTAACAGAGTTACTGAAGGCACTAATTCTCTTCACAAAGAATTGAATTGCTGAATTACTGCAAGAATTCTTGGTATCACTCAAGATTTGCTGCCTTTCCCAGGTCACTGTCTGTTAATTGGGTTGGGAAATTAAAATGAGATTCAGTTCTTAAATCTTATATCTTTTGGCACAGAATTAAGATGTTCCACTGGCCACTGGATAGCAGTGGTATGAATAAGACCAGTTTACATGCTAGTCCAAGAGATGTATTTGAAGTCAGGCCTTTTGCAGTTGCTAATTATAAATACTATAAAAACCCCTCTCAAAGAAAAATAAATGTTATTTCATTTGCTCGTATGTTTCATACCCATCCAATGTGTGAGGATACTGGTAATTTTTAGTTCTTAGATTAGGTGGGTTTACAAATATTACTTTTATACTTAAAAACCCATACAAAAGTAACCTGTTTTTTTTTTATATCAAATAATGTATAATAAAGCTTGGAACTTTCTGTTTCAGATCAAAGACGTAGAGAAGAAGGAAAAAACATCACCATTAACACAGAGAAAGCACAAAAAGCTAGACAAATTGCAAAATGAATGACTTTACCTAAACTCATCAGAGAACGGAGTTCACGGGGAGATACAGGAGCTTGAAAGAAGAAACAGAACCCAAGCACTTGCCTTCTTGCAGTGGAAGCCACCAAATACTTAAATGTGGTAAAAGGTTCAACTAGAAAGCTTGTAATTATTTGCTTAAGTCCAACTGTAGGCTAGCTAAGAATCTAACATTCCTGGGGAATGAACATATAGGAGGGTTTGTGCTCTGCCAGTCACAGGGAGAATCTAGAGAAAACTTCTCTTAGGATTCCAGAAGGTAGAGGAGAGTTAGAGCTACTATGAAAGCACCACCTATATCCAAGCTGTCCATGCCCAAGTGCCTTAATCTTTAGGGGAAGGACCGTAAAAACTATAGCTTGAAGGCATTGCTGAAGCACAGTAGAGAGAAGTATGAAAAGCAACTACCACTAAAAGTCCAGTGAGATCCATCTTCCCTGGGGAGATGGGGAAGGACTAAACTGAAGGGGTGGAAGATAAGTATTAAATTTGGGGTCTGGAGGAAACCTCCAGTAGTTGAGAAAGCAGTATGGCAAAAACAAAATAGAACAAAACAAAACAAACAAAAACCAAAAACAGATCAGAGAAGAAACAAACACATAATAGGCACAGCATTAAAATGGAATGTAGAAAAATAAACAAAAAGAAACACACACACACAAAACTATCAACTCAGAATTCTCCACCCAGTACAACAGTTATTCAAAAGAGAAGGAAGAATAAAGCTTTCTTTAATATGCAGGAATTGTTGAGAATAGCAGATGGCTTAATGCTTACTTCACAGGACTTCTATGTAGTCAAACACAGTTTGAGTACCAGACTTGGTGGTTTAAAACTCATGCCAGGTGTGTGTGTGTGTGCCCCAAGTCCTGAGAGCGGAATAGAGGAGAATGGATTGCGGCATGGCTACCCCCCATGGTGGTGATTTCTCGTTTTCTGTCTCTCTGTTTCTCTTTGTTACTCCAACGAGCACATGAATTCTAGAGCAAAAATATCTCCCCCCTCAAAAAAAAAGGAGAAATTAATCTGTGAGCAATGTTAAAATAATTTTTATAGGCAGAAAGCAATGATAAAGGTCAGAAATTGTACCTTGGTAGAGATGAGATGCATCAGCAATGGAATAAGTAAAATAAAATCAGTTTTATATTTAATTGCTCTAAAAGATAGCAAGCATCTTAAAGAAAAAAAGCAACAGTATAAAAAATGTAATAATAACATGAGAATGGAAGGACAGAAGAAGGATTAGAAATACATGCTTTTAAAGTCCTTAAATGATAACCAAAACCATTTCATAACATTTGAAGAAAAACTTACATTATTTTAAAATCTATACTGTTAGTTTTTGGACAATCACTAAAAATATTTTCTAAAAAATATTTTGATAAGTCAATAGAGGAAATAAAATATAACCATAAAAATGCTGAGTTCAAAAACAGAGAATGCAGATAAAAAGAAAAGAAAGGGGAACAGAACAGCCCTTCTTCAAGAGACAGACAGCTCCATGGCTCCTGCGATGTTGCCATTTTGGGAGAAAGGAGGATGTCCCACTGATAACTGGGCCTCCAGCATACAAAATTCGCATGATTGAACTTCCAAGTTTGGGAAGAAACCGACCATCCACCAGATGACTAGAAATCACTGCAGGACCATAAGAAATATGGGGAAGCAGGAAAATACCTCTCCCACAATGGAAAAGGATAGCTCCTCTTCATCCACACACAGTTCAATGGAAATCATGGAAATGTCTGATAAAGAATTCAGAACATTCATAATGGCAAAGCTAACAGAGATGGAAGAGAAGAGAGACAAGGAACTGCTGAAGAGGAAGGAGAAAGGAGTTGAAGAGTTCCAGGAGGTGAGGAAATTCATGCAAGATCTAAAAGAGGAATTTCACAGTTTACAAAAGAATCAGATGGAACTGTTAGAGATGAAGTCTATAATACAAAAAGTCAAAATCTCCCTTGAAAGTATTAAAAGCAGACTAGATCATACAGAAAATAGAATCTCAAATGTAGAAGAGAAAATTGCTGGCCTAGAAAAATCCACCATGAAGACTGAGAAAATGACCCCAAAATTTGAGAATAATATGCGAGAAGTACTAGATACAATTATACGTCCAAACATCTGGAGAATAGGCATCCCAGAAGGTGAAGAGACTCATAAGGGCATTGATAATCTATTCCATGAAATCCTACAAGAAAATTTTCCAAACCTGAGAGGCACTCAAAGATTCAGTCCCAAGAAAAACAGAGGACCCCAAATAGAATCAACCCAAAATCTTCTCCAAGACACATTATAGCCAGATTGACCAAAACCACAGACAAAGACAAGATACTAAGACTGGCAAGAGAAAAAAGGCAAGTTACCTACAAAGGGTATCCCATCAGACTAACGGCAGACCTCTCATCGGAAACAATGAGAGCGAGGAGAGAATGGGAAAATGTATTCAAAGTATTAAGGGAAAAGCAATTTCAACCGAGAATTCTGTACCCAGCAAGGTTATCGTTCATTTGGGAAGAAAAGACACGAACTTTCCCAGATAAACAAAACCTGAAAGAATTTACCAGCACCAGACCGGATCTCCAAGAAGTTCTTAAGGGAGTGCTATGTCAGTAAAATTAAATGCAGACACACAGAAATAAGAGTTCAGAAACTAAGAAAATGGGCAACTTAATTGTAGGGCCAAAAGCTGGAGTTGAGTATTACATCCCAGATTTCAATCTGGAACATCGAACCTCAACAGATACAGAAGAAAGATTAAGTACATGAGACTGAACTGATGAAACAGTATTCTACGACTTGACTAAAATATTGCTGCTTTTCTTCTAAGCTTTGTTGTCTGGTTTTAAGGACTTTTGTCCTGTCTTCAGCTATCAATAGATTCATGTTCCGACTATTTGAACAGAATACTAACCTGTTTCTAGGCTTTAAGTTTCAAAGAAATATCCTTACCAGTTCAAAACTGCTTTTCTTGAAACCATCGGCTGATCTTGCTATTGAAAGTAGTTAGATTACTTATGATATTGTGTGATCAACGAAATGTTGGGGGAAAAGGAATTGAAGACAATTGTAGACAGCAGAAATAGTGGAACAAGAGAGTGGAATAGGGAAGATGGTCAGATATGGGGTTAAAAACATATATATATATGAAAGTAGAAATGGAATTTTATGGATGATAACATGCACGATTAAGCCACTATGCAGTTTACTCTAGAGGGGAAACCACACTTCGTATGTTGTGATGATGCTCAGGGAATGAATGTAAATTCAAAAAAAAAAAATCAGAGAAAAAAAATACTAAAACTGTTACCAAAATTTAAAGAAAAAACTGTGTATTTGATGACCACAGTAAGCTATATAGCCCCAGCTAGGTACTATTTTATAGTATGTTCATTCTACTCACTGAGGTTTATGCCTAAAGTCATATATGGGTTCTTGTGTATGTATATATCAGCTGTGCTTGCTATTGCAAATATTTAGACAAATTAAGTTCTTTAGCAAATCAATTAGATGGGGGGGAGGCATAGAAAGCAATCATGAATACCAGAGACAATGGGAGGAGGGTTGGACAGGGCAGAGGGTTAGGGATAGAGAATCAAGGATGGCAAAAAAAAAAAAAAAAGAAAAACCAAACACAACAACAATAACAAAACAATAACAAAAATAACAACAATAACAATAACAAAAAAGAAAACGTAAAAGCAAAATATACAAGACATAAGAAAAATTGTTTGTTGATAACACATACGTTGATGTGCTTGATTGAGCCAACAGACAGTGTATTTTGGATGAAAAATTCATTTTGTATACTGTAATGATGTATAGCATATTAATGTTAAAAAAGAAAATAAATTAATAAAAAAGAAAAGAAAGGAACAAATAAGAATACTTATATCTAGCAAGATGATATATTTTATCTGACGATGTCAATAACTACTTAAAATGTATGTGGCCTCAACACAAGTTAGAAAAAAGATATCAGATTGTAGTAAAAATTAAGAGTTAAAAATTCTTCAAGAAACTCATTTAAAATGCAGAGATATATAGGATAAAAGATAAGGATGAGGGTCGATTCCATGGCACAGATGTAATGCACAACTTAAGAGAAGATGGATCCCACATGATGACCTTGGCTCATCATGAAGCACACTGCACACAAGTTAGTACTCAGGGTTCATTATAATGGACTGAGGGACTGAAAGAAGAGGATCATAGACTGACCAGACCCTTTAGAGGGTGCTCATCTCTTCTGTGTGCATGAACTTTATCATGAATGAAAAGAAAACAGATTTCAAACATAAATGATATGAAAATATATATAATGTAAGCATCAGTGAAAATACAGACATTACATATTGATAAAGTCAATTCCCCAAGCAAATGTAAATATCTTATACGTGAATGCATACTTAGCTTCAAAAATGCATGCAGCAATAATTGATAGATCTATAAGGCGGAAATCTTCAATTAGACTTGGAGACATTCATACTCATCTCTCTGTTATTAACAAAGCAAGTGGACAGAAAATCAGTGAGGATATAGGTGATAAAAACCACACTATCTACCAATTTGATCAAATTGATATTTGTAGACTATGTCAACAACATCAGAATACACGTTCTTTCCAAGGGTACAAGGAACATACACCAAGATAGACTGTATCAGAACATAAATCGTACCTTAAGACATTTGAAAGAATAGAAGTGATACAAGTATGTCTTTTGAACCATAATAAAATTAATATAGAGGGCCAGCAGGTGGTGTGGTGGTTAAGACAGCTGGAGCCCACATGGAGAACTGCACAGTGTGGATTCTGGACCTAGCAGCTTGAAAAAACATGTCTGACGCATGTGTGTACATGCCCCAGATCTCAAAAGGACGGAGAAAAGGAGAAGGCATTGTGGTGTGACCATTCCCCATGCAGAGAGAAAAGGTGGGCAGTGCTTTCTCACATCCCCTTCTTTCTCAGTGTCTCTGTCTGGTATGTGCACACAACCACTGAGGAATTTTTTTTTTTAATTAATCTAGAAATCAAAACCAGAAGAAAATCTAAGAATAATCCCAAATGTCTGGAAACCCAATAACACACTTTTCAATAACCTGTGGATAAAATGAAAGTCCTATAAGAAATTAAAAAAAAATATTTTGAACTAAATAAAATTTTAAACGCAACATAGCAAAATCTGTGGATTCAGCTAAAGCAGTACTTAGGGGAAAAGTATGACATGAATTACTTATATGAGAAAGAAGGAAGACCTAAAATCAGTAACCCAAGCTACAATTCACAAGAATGGTGAAAGTAGAGCAAAATATATATACAGCAATCAGAAGGAAGAAATGATCAAATTAAAGCAAAAATCAGTAACATTTAAACAAAAAAAAAATAAGGGAAAAAAAAATCAATGAAACCAGAAGCAGTTTCTTTGAACACATCAATAAAATTGATAAAACTTCTGACCCGGCTAACATAGAAAAAAAGTGTAGACACAAATGATCAGCACCAGATATGGCTGCTGTCTAAAATACTAAATAAGGGAACCAGCAGTTAGCGTAATGGCTATGTTGCTGGACTCCCAGCAGGTGGCATAGTGGTTAAGGCAGTGGACTCCCACATGGCCTACTGTGGTTCAAGTCCTGAACCCAGAGGCTTGAATCTCATGCTGGGTGTGTGTGTTAGCATGCTCAAAATCCCAAGAGCAGAATGAAGAAGAAGGCCATCCCCCTAGGGGTTGATTTCTCACTTTCTCTCTCTCTGTGTCTCAGGCAAGTGCATGCCTGATAGCAAAAAATAAAATAAAATAAAATAAAATAAAATAAAATAAAATAAAATAAAATAAAATACTAAATAAGGCATTAACTAGATGATGAGGAAATAGTATAAACAAGTTTCTAAACAAAAATTTGTCATCTTAGTGGAATAGACTAATTTCATGAAAAAGAAAAACCACCACAACTCATTCAGGAGAACACAGATCACCTGAATAGTCCCAGAATTCTACTCTAGAAATGGAATTTGTTTACAAACCTTCCAAAAAATAAAACTCCAGGTCAAGATGATTTTCTTGGTAAACTCTACCCAAGGAACAATAACAATTCTATGCAGTATCTTTGACATATTAAGAGAGTAGGATGTGCTGTTTATTTCATGACATCAGTATTACCCTACCACTACAAGATAAAAATGACATCAGAAAAGAAAATTGTAGACCAATTGTGCATATATATATATAAATTCTTGTTAAAATATTAACAAAATTCAGCAACATAAAAGGATAATACAACATTGGGGACCAGCAGTTAGCGAAATGGCTATGTTGCTGGACTCCCATGTAGTCAACTGCAGTTCGTGTCCCAGACCCAGTGGCTTAAAACTCACGCCGGGCGCATGTGTGTGCATGCCCAGGATCCCAAGAGGAGAATGCAGGAGAAGGGATTGTGGCGTGGCCATCCCCCCTGGGGGTTGATTTCTCGCTTTCTGTCTCTCTGTCTCTCTCTGTCTGTCTGGCGAGTGCACGCACCCTCTCACCAAAAAATAAAAAACAAACAAAAAACAACAAAAAAAACCTCTCAAAAAAAAAGGATAATACAACATGATAGTTCATCCAGAATGCACAAGATTGACTTAACATTTGAAAATCAATGTAATTTACCATTTTATCACACTGAAGATGAAAAATAATCTATGATAATTTCAGTTTATGCAGAAAAATCATTTGACAACCATCAAAATATATTCTTTGTAAATATGCTCAGCAAACTAGAAATGTAAAAGAAATACTACTTTGTAACAAAAGATTTCTAAAAAAAATTGACATTTAACATCATACTGAAAGATGTCAGATTGAATACTTTTCTTCCAAAATGAGAAATACCATAAGCATATTTACCTTCTAGTCACCTTTTTGCTGAAGGTTCTACCAATTGACGTAAGGCAAGACAAAGAAATAAAAATACATCCAAATTGTACAGAAAGAAATAAAACCACATTCACAGAAGTCATGATCTATTGATATGTGAGTTTAGCAAAGTGGCAGAACACAAGGATGTTATTCATAGATCAAACATAATTCTACATATTTAACAATGACAAATTAGAAATTTAAATTGAAAATATAATACCAGTAGGCCATCTCTGTAACAAATGAGTAAAAGAGCCAGACCCCACATGGCCAATTGTGGCTAGAAAAGCATGCCAGGCCCATGTGTGTGTCCAAAATCTTGAGAGGAAGAAGAAATGGAGGAAAAAAGATGGCAGTATGATTTGGGGATTAGAGATGATTTATATATCTTTCTTTATTTCTTCCTCTCTCTGGCAAATGCACTTACCCTCTGGCAATAATAATAATAATAATAATAATAATAAACCATCTACGATATTGTTGAGACATGATATGAAATACTTAGGGATAAATCTTACAAAAGATATATGATATCTATACATTGAAAATTACATATATACGTGTAAATAATTTTTTTCTTTATTTTTGTTGAAAGAAAATGAAGAAACTACTACTGAAAGAAAGTAAAGAAGACTTAAATAAATGGAGATATATACCATCTTTATGAGTTAGTCAGAAAGCTCAATATTAAAAAATTCAGCCAACTGATGTTGCGATAGTTAAGACGACTGGATTCCTCATGGATAACTGCAAGGTTCAAATCCTGACCTGGAGGCTTGAGAAAAAAAATGGGTGTGTATGTGTGTTTGTACCAAAAATTCTGAAAGGAGAAATGAAGGAGAAGGGATTGTAGCATGACCAACATTTATAGGTAGTTTTTTTCTCACTTCTCCTTTTTCTAAAATTGATTTATTTATTCAATGCAATCTGAATAAAACTTCCATTGGGCACTCCATCTTCTAGACTCCTGAAATATTAAGACAAGAAGCCATTTTAAAGCTGAGGAATGTCCTGGCTTGTTCAGGGAAGCTATGCTCTAAAATCCATCTATTAGACTCCCAAAATATTCAGACAAGGAATTTATTTTTCTTTCATAAATTGAATTAGTAATCTCTTTCTGTGGATACCATATTGCAAAGCACAGTGGAAGAGAGATTTTTGTCATAGAATGACCAGAAACCACCATAGAGGCACAAGAAGCATGAAAAAAAAAAACAAGAAAATATCTCTCCCCTAAGGGAAAAAAACAGTCCCTCATTATCCACAGACAGTATAGTAGAATTCTTGGAAATGTCTGGTAGAGAATTCAGAATATCCATAGTGACAAAACTAAATGAAATGAAAGAGCTGAGAGATAATGAACTCCAGAAGATGCAAGAGAAAAGAGACAACGAGTTCCAGGAGGTGTTGAAATTATTTCATGATCTGAAAGAGGAAATACACACCATGAAAAAGAATAAAATGGAACTATTAGAGATGAAGGTTGCCATTCAGGAAATCAAAACCTCCCTTGGAAGTATTAAAAGCAGATTAAGAGAACCAGCAGTTAGCGGAATGGTTATGTCGCTGGACTCCCATGTAGTCGACAGCGGTTCGCGTCCCGGACCCGGGTGGCTTAAAACTCATGCGGGGCACGTGTGCGTGTGTGCCCAAGATCCCGAGAGGAGAATGGAGGAGAAGGGATTGCGGCGTGGCCATCCCCCCTGGGGGGCGATTTCTTGCTTTCTGTCTCTATGTCTCTCTCTGTCTGGCGAGTGCACGGGCCCTATAGCAAAAATCTCTCAAAAAAAAAAAAAAAAAGCAGATTATTCCGTGCAGAAAATTCAATCTCAGATAATGAAGGCAAAATCTCTGATCTAGAAAAAACAACCAAAAAACTGAGAAATTAACCCCCAAAATGAGAATACTATACAATCAATACTAGACAGCACTGAATGCCCAACCATCCAGATAATCAGTATCCCAAAAGATGAGGAAACTAATAAGGGCATTGGTAATCTATTCCAGGAAATCTTGAAAGAAAACTTTCAAATCTAGAGAGGCATTCAAATATCCAGAAAAGAAATACAAAAGACCTCTTAATAGGGGTCTTCTAATAGAATCAACCCAAGAAGATCTTCTCCAAGGCACATTATAGCCAGACTGTCCAAATCTGCATACAAAGACAAGATACTAAAATTGGCAAGAGAGAAACATCAGGTTACTTATAAAGGTTATTCAATCAAGCTAACCTCAGACCTCTCATTGAAAACAATGTGAGCAAGGAAAGAATGGGAAAATATATTCAAAGTGTTAAGTGGAAAACCATTCCAACCAAGAATACTATACCCGGCAAGATTATCTTTCATATAAAACAAAAAGATAAAAACATTCTCAGATAAACAAGACCTGAAAGAATTTGCAAATAGCAGACCCACTCTTCAAGAAGTTCTGAAAGGAGTGTTCTACCTGGAAAACTAAAGACACATACAGAAATAAGAGAACAAAAGGCAACCAAGAAAATTACCAATTTAATGCTATGGACAAGAAGTATCAATTATAACATTGAATGTTAGCTTCCAGTATTTAAATGGAACGATTGGACTACAGTAACACTGCATATTCAACAGAAGAGGGTTTGAACCTAAGACTGAACTGGTGAAAAGAATTTTATGACTTTTTGAGTGAAACATTACTGATTTTTTTTTTGACTATACATTGTTTTCCAATTTAAACATTTTACATTCTTTTGAGTTGTTGATAGGGTCAGCAATTTGTTAAAATATTTTTATTGTTCGTTTCTTTAAATGGAAACATAAACTTTTGTTCCTTCCTGACCCCTCTGTAATTGGAAAATTTTGTGGCAGAAGGGTTATTTGCATAAGTTCAATAATGCTTGTTGCATTGAATCAGAAATTGGAAATACTCATTATTGGATAGGGCTTTGACTGGAACATAATAAATGAAGATTAATCAGAAAACTATGGAACTAAGATGAATATCCAGTAAGCCAACACAAGCTCTTAGAAAGATGGTCTGGCACCATAAAGAGTTTTGCCTGGCAGAGAGGATTACAGAAGATATATGAAAGAATTTATAATATAAATTTATAACATAACCTGGACTTTTCCAGCCCAGCACTGTAATCAGTAGAGATTGCAAAAGAGCAACCATACCAGTGGATTATCTTGAGAAAGACTCTGAAGGAAGAAAAAGAGACTGATCTTTCCTAGCAGAGGGTATATCATAGAATTCCTGGTAGGCAGGGCTGAATTGAGAAGGTTTATGTGTGACTTGTGTGCTGGGCATTTGCTTTTCAACAATTTGAGTAGTTGACATGTAACTATTTTCTCAAAAATATTTAAAACCATACTGTCTCTGTTGTTATAGAATCACAAACAAAATTATTTTGAACATTATCTTTAAAATTTAGTATTTTGAAAGTTGTTTATTAACTGTCAAGAACTATGGAGTATGAGCTAAAATTTTTTGATATGTAAATGTTTGTGGAAAAATGTAAAAATAAATTAATGGAAAAGTAATTTATTAATTAATTAAAAATATTTCAGTGGGCTGTTCTATAGATACTAACAAGCTGGTTCCATAATGTATGTGGAACTGCAGAAAACATAGACTAAACCAAATGTATCTCAGAAAGGAAGAATATTTCAGAATAAATGTTACCGGCTTTCAAAATTTATTTAAAACTTCAGTAATAAAGGGAGAGTGTGTTAGTGTAGCAATAATAGAAAAATAGGTCAATGAAACATAATACAGAATCAAGACGCATACTGACATAAATATAGAAAACAGATTTTCAATAAAGGTGCAAAGAAAATTCACAGAAAAAGAATGGTTTATTTGAAGTTAGCCTGAGACAACTGATATCCATATGCATAATAAAATAAACATTGGTTCATACTTCCCAGAAGACACACAAATTTTAACTGAAAATAAATAATTAATTTATTTAAATCATTGATTTCAGTGTAGAACTTAAAACTATACAATGTCTAAAAGAAAATTTCAGACAAAATCTTTATGAGTTTAAGTTAAGCAATATAAATAGGTAGAATTACTTTGGAAAACAGTGTGACATGGAAAGTACTCAAAAATTTAAAGCTTCCATACCATCTAGCTATTCTATTTTACCTAGCTATTCTCTTTATTAGAGACGAATACATATATCTATTCACAGACACATACAAGAATCTTCAGGATAGCTTTGTTTGTAATAGATCTAATTGGAAATAAACATTAACAGTCAAATGTGAAAACAAATGCTACTCAGATATAACATAGACGTGAACTACTGCTATGTGCAAGGCTCAAGATTTTTTAAATGACTATGCATAGAAAAAAAAAAAACAGACCAAAAATGATAATATACTAAATCATTTAATTTATATAAATTACATAGAATTCAGCTTTATCTATAAAAATATGAAAGCATATCAGTGACTGCTTGCATATTGAGGGTAGGAGGAAAGGAAAAGGCAGATTATAATAGGGCATGAGGAAAGTTTGGGGGTGATGAATATACTCACTATTTTGTTTCTGGCAATGGTTTCAAAAGTATATACATATTTTAAATCTTACTAAACTTTCCACGTTAATACGTGCAGTTTATTCTGCATAAATATACCTTTACCTCTAGGCAACCTCTGTGTCTACCCAGGAGGAGAGGAGAGGACAATGGGACAATGTGTGTGTGTGTGTGTGTGTGTGTGTGTGTGTATAAACAATGTTCACAATGGTTGGAGAGAATGGTTATGAGGTTGATAAAGGCAATTTCTGTAGGGTCACTCGAGTTTCTTTTATTGTTTTGTTTTCTAGTTTTATCTCAGTTCAACCCTAGTGAACCAATGCCTCAAACTCATTTTCTTGGAAAGACGAGACTCTGAGATTCATCTGCTTCACAAAGATTCTCTCAAAGTAGATATTAGAAGCTCTACCAAATATAAAATCTTCCTTGAAAATATCTCCTAATAATGTTATTCCATTTTTTCTCAAAATGCTAATGAAAAGGTGAGAAAATTCTTACCAGTAATACTGACAACCATTCTAAAGTTGATGATGATATTAATTATGGTAATAATTATAATAACAGTAATTTATTGGAAAACCAGATATAATACACTTCAAGTATACTATTTGATTTTTATTCTCAAAATGGTCCTATTAAATAATTACCAAACTCATTTTAGAGAGGTTACTATCTTGTCAAGAGAAACACACAGAGAGTTTTTTGTCTCCTGGATGCCTGGTAAATAGTAATTGTTTGTCAGCCAGGCTAGTGGCAGGGAAGAGATAACACATCCAATGTGTTTAATCGTGGAGGAAGTATTTATATAACATTGTGTTCCAGGTTAAATAAATCAGCTAAGAATAGTAAAACTCCCAGATGCCAAAAAGTGTTGAAGACTAGTAAGCATCACAGTCCTTGAAGACTTGAGGGGAGAAACAATCTCACCAAAGTTTGGAGAAAGCCTCGTGCCTTCAGAATTAGAATGACTGCGAGTGATAAGCATTGATAGCAATCCACAGCCCCAAACCCAGCAGGCCAGGAAGAAAGGGAACCCAAGAGAAACCAGGGAAATAAATATCTGGATCTATCTTTCCTCTCAACCTGAGATCTCCTCTGGTGTTTCTAGTGTCAAAATCAACTGGAAGCCAGA
The DNA here is from genome assembly GCF_000334495.1 of Tupaia belangeri chinensis. Taxonomy (NCBI): domain Eukaryota; kingdom Metazoa; phylum Chordata; class Mammalia; order Scandentia; family Tupaiidae; genus Tupaia; species Tupaia belangeri. The sequence goes on along the minus strand of NW_006199830.1, from coordinate 110,920 downwards.
GAGAAAGTGGCTGACAGTCCCAGGCATACAACAGGACAGAAGGAATCTGGTAATATCTTCTTCATTTGTGCTATGGTCTGAATGAGTCCACTCAAAATTCATGTGCACAAATTTGGTTGTATTACAAACATGTTAAGATACTTAATTTGATTAAAGTGTTAAAGGTGGGACTTTTGGGAAGTGATTAGACATTAGCGTGAGGATCCTGTGATTGGATCTTTTTGGGTTTATAATGGAAGCAAATGAAACAGACAGGGAGATGCTCTGCTCTGTGATTTTGCCTGCCTTTCACCATGTTTCCCACCAGCAAAAGGCCCTCCCCTGATGTGGCCCATGGGCCTTGGACTTCCAAACCATGAGCCAAATAAAATGCGATTGTTTATAGATTACTGAGACTCAGTATTTCTGTTATTAGCAACAGAATGAACTAGAACAATTAGAAAAAAGAAATTTGTCTTCTCGTACAAATGAATCTCAAAATCTTACAAGCCACTACATTGCCACATTGCTCTTCACACATTATTCTCAAGTGTGAAATTTAAATTATAGTATGTATTTCAGAAAATGTCACATGAAATAGGGACATCAATTGAGCAGAATATAACTACTGTAGTCATCACCTCTATATGTGGCCACGAGGCCAAGGCTGATAACAATAGCTTCCTTCTTCTACAATACAGTTCATGACCCTTTTCCCTCCAGACTGCACTGCAGTTTCTTGAAATATTTTTACCTAATAGAATAAATAATCCAATAACTTTTCATTTATTCCAAGTCCTTAGTGTTTCCATTGTTATGGGTTTGTTCTGTTGTTAAGAGGTTAGTGTGACCTCTACCTATTAGACATAGAAGTATTTTGAATTATGTTGGTACATATCCTAAGTTTACTTTTTGTTTTTAGAGAGAGATTTTTGCTACAGAACACACACACTCAGCAGAGAGAGAGAAAATGAGAAATCACCCCTCGTGGGGTGACAATGCTACAATAGTTTCTCCTCCAGTCTCCTTTTGGAATTTCAGGCATACATACACACAACAGGCATGAGTTTTAAGCTGCTGTGTGTGGAACTTGAACCATGGTTGACTACACGGGAGTCCTGCGAGGTAACCATTAGGCCCTCTGCTGGTCTCAAATATCCTAGGTTCCAAAAATAGTTCTCCTTAATCAAATTATGTAGCAGAACAGTAGAGTATCAGTCATGTTAGTCAATTAAATAACCCCATATCTTCCAATGTGTTTAGTAATATTAAATTTGAAATGTCCAATTAAATTTTGCAGTTTGTTTTCTTTTTTATTTTTTATCATCATATTCTTGTTTATATTACATTGACTGCATGTAACTTTACAGTGTATTACATTGCTTTTTCAAAAGGGAATGCCATGCATGTCAGTCAATACCAAGACATTAAAATACCCACTTCATCATTCAATATCTTTTCATTGTTTTTCCCATTCATTATTGTTATTATTCCAATTATTTTTTTAACCAGTCAATCACTATTTCTCATTTTGCTTGTAAAAAGACTTTACCCATCATGAAATACTTCTCAGACCAATCCTGTTGAGAATACTATACACGTCATCATCAACAGGTAATAAGGCATACCTGTGTCCCACTAATGTCATGCATCTCTATTCGTTCTCCTGCTATCTTTCTCTATCCTCTTCTCTTCACCTCCCCCATTCCACACTGTCCTACTCTCGTTAAGTACCTTCACTGCTTTTATGTCCTCCAATATTTCACTCTCTACCATATAGTGCAGATAGTAAATATTAAGTGGATACGTACACTGTCTTTCTTTCATAGTCCAGCTTACTTCACTAAGAAATAGATCCTCCATATCTGATCACTTTCTATCAAAAGCCAGAATCTTGTTATTTTTCATGGCTGAGTAGTATTCCATAGAGTATTTATGCCACAATTTTCCAATCCATTCATCAGTTTATGGACATTTAGGTTGGTTCCATGTCTTGGCAATCGTGAATAATGCTGCAATAAACATTGGTGTGCAAGCACTTTTCTGACCAAGCATTCTCCTGTCCTTTGGGTAGATACCCAGAAGTGAGATTGCTGGATCAAACGGTAGTTCTATTTGTAGAATTTGGAGTTCTCCACAGTGGTTGAACTAGTTTACATTCCCATAAACAGTACAGGAGAGCTCCCTTTTCACAACACCCCCGCCAACATTTATCACTTTTTGTATTCTTCATCTTTGTCATTCTGACAGGTGGTATCTCATTGTGGTTTTTATCTGCATCTCCCTTTTTATGAGGGATGTTGAACATTTCCTAATATGCTTTTGGCTGTTCATTTGTCTTCTGTAGAGAGATTTTGTTGTTCAGCTCATTTTCCCATCTTTTAATTGGGTTAATCATTTTTTTTCTTTTTCGTATATGGCACTTGAGTTCTCTGTGTATTCTGGTTATCAGTCCCTTGTCTGAGGCATATTTAACAAAAATATTTTCC
>NW_006199830.1:104799-107406 GCF_000334495.1 Tupaia belangeri chinensis | reverse complement strand
AAAACCCTCCCAAAAAAAAAAAAAAAAAAAAAAAAAAAAGAAATACTATGGATTTTTTTTGGATGTTGATTTTCTATCTTGCCATTTTACTATATTCACTTATTACTTCAAGAAGTTGTTTCATGGAGACCTTTGGGTCTTCTAAGTATACCATCATGTCATCTGTGAATAAAGATATTTTCAATCTTCTTTGCCTATTCAAATGCCTTTTATATTGTTCTCTTCTCTGATTGCATTAGCTAAGACTTCCAGTACTGTATTACAGAGCAGTTGGGAAAGTGAATAGCCTTGCCTAGTACCCGTTTTTAGTGGAATAGCTTTTAGCTTTTCCCCATTCAGTATAATGTTAGTTGTAGATTTTTCATAGATGGCTTTTATTGTATTGAGAAATGACCCTTCTATACCAATCTTACTGAGGGTCTTAATCATAAAAGGATGTTGTATTTTATCAAATGCTTTCTCTGTATCAATTGAAATAATCACATTGTTTTTATCTTTCTTTCTGTTAATGTGGTGTATTACATTTATGGTCTTGTGTATGTTGAACCACCCTTGCATCCCTGTGATAAAGTCTACCTGGTCATGATAAATAATCTTTGTTATATGTTGTTGGATACAATTTGCAAGTATCTTGTTGAGAATTTTTGCATCTATATTCATCAATTATATTGTTCTGTAGTTTTCCTTTTTTGTCATGTCCTTACCTGTTTAGGGGATGAGGATGATGGAGGCTTCATAAAATGAATTTGGAAGGTTTCCTTTCTTTTGAATCTTTAGAAATAATTTTGGTAGGCTAGTGGTTAACTCTTCCTTAAAAGTTTTGAAGAATTCAGAAGTGAAGTCATCTGGACCTGGGCTTTTCTTTGTTGGAAGGTTATTTATTACTGATTCAATCTCCTGACTTGTTATGGGTCTATTCAAGTTCTCTATGTCCTTCTAATTCAATCTTAGTAGATTATATGCATCCAGGAATTTGTCCATCTCCTCCAAGTTATCTTGTTTGTTGCCATATAGTCGCTCATAGTATCCTCTAATGATATTTTGTATTTCTACTGTGTCTGTTGTAATATTGCATGTTTCATCATGTATTTGATTAATCTGGTTTCTTTCTTTCTTCTTCTTGATCAGTCTAGCCGATGGTGTGTCTATCTTGTTAATCTTTTCAAAGAATCAGCTTTTGCTTTCATTTATTTTCTGTATGGTTCATTTACTTTCTATTTCATTTATTTCTGCTCAAACTTTTTTTATTTCTTTTCACCTGGCATTTTTTGGGTTTGTTTGTTGTTATTTTTCCAATTCCCTGAGGCATGATGATATGTTATCTCTTTGCTATCTTTCCATCCTTTTCTTATGTGCACTAATTGCTATGAATTTCCCTCTAGTGACTGCTTTTGTCATGTCCCATAGATTACGGACACTTGTGTACTCATTATCACTTGTTTCCACAAATTTTTTGATTTCAGACTTAATTTCTTCAGTAGTGAAGAAGCCATTCAGAAGTAGGTTGTTCAGTTTCCATGTGTTTGTGTATCTTCAGGGTCATTTCTTGAAATTAATCTTGAGTTTAATTCTATCATGGTCATAGAAGATGCTGGATATAGTTTCTATGCCTTTGAATCCGTAAAGGCTTGATTTGTGTCCTAACATATGATCAATCTTTGAAAAGTTTTCATGCCGGAGTGATAAAAATGTATTATGTTTGTGGACATAGGGTGGAAAGTTCTATAGATATTTGTCAAGCCCATTAGATTTATAGTATTATTTAGGTCCTGTGTTTCTCTATTTATTTTCTGCCTAGAAGATCTGTCTAAAGTAGATAATTGGGTGTTGAGATCTCCAACAATTATAGTATTTCTCCCTATTTCTCCTTTTAGCTCCAGCAGTCTTTCCTTCACATATTTAGGTGCAGCTGAGTTGGGTACATAGATATTTATAAGCATTATGTCTTCTTGCTGGATTACCCCATTTACTATTATATAATGCCCTTCTTTGTCTCTTCTTATATTCTTTGTCTTGAAATCCATTTTGTCTGAAATCAATATCGCTACTCCAGCCCTTTTTTTGATTTCCATTTGTATGTAACATCTTTTTCCAGCCCTTCACTTTTAGTCTATGTATGGTTTTATCCATTAGGCGAGTTTCTTGTAGGCAACAGAAAGAGGGTTTCTATTTTCTTATTCATTTGGCTAGTCTATGTCTCTTAACTGGAGAATTTAATCCATTGACATCCAATGTAATTATTGATATTTCCGTACCTGATCCTATTGTTAAGTGAGCCATTTTCTTGGTTGCTTTTTGTTTTCGTATAACTGTCTGTCTGACTTTTTAGTTTTCCTGATATAGTACTCCCGTCAGAACCTCTTGAAGAGCTGATCTGGAGTTGGTAAATTCCTTTAAATTTTTTTTTATCCAAGAATGTTTTTATCTTTTTTCCCATATGAAAGATAATCTTTCCAGGTATAGTATTCTTGGTTGAATTTATTTTTCATTCAACACTTTGATTATATTTCCCCATTCTTTCCTTGCCTATATTGTTTCCACCGAGAGATCCGATGTTAGCCTGATGGGGTAACCTTTGTAAGTAACTTGATGTTTCCCTCTTGCCAA
>NW_006199830.1:93952-104393 GCF_000334495.1 Tupaia belangeri chinensis | reverse complement strand
AATCTTCAACCCTAGAAGTTCCATCTGGTTCTTGTTTAAGGTATCTATTTCTTCTTTCAAATCATGAAAGGACTTCCTCATCTCCTGGAGCTCCTTGTCTCTTTTCCAACTCAGTTAGTTTGGTCACTACAAATATTCTGAATTCCTTATCAGACATGTCCACGACATTTATTATATTGACTGTGTGTGATGTAGGCTTGATGATTACTCTTGGAAGAGAGGCCTTTTGTTGGTTTCTCATACTTCTTGAGCCTCTGCGATTGTTCCTAGTCATCAGGTGATCTATATGTTGCTTCCTAACATATTTAAGGTATCTCTGAGTGTTAAAAGTTGTACAGTATTAGAAAATTGATGATTTCTCTTATGGTTGGCCTCCCTGTTGCTCAATAGTACCATCTACTGTTGTCACTGGTCCTGGGTGACCTAAAGTCCCCCCTGGTTCTAAGAAGTGGTGAGCCTCCAACTGACCTAATAAGCAACACCTCTTAGCAAGTAAAAACAAAACAAAACAAAATCGCATGGTGCTCAATGGAGCACTATTCAAAACACTAAAGATCAGAGAGTCCAAAGGCAATTGTGGAAAGGCCTGCAGCCATAGGCCTCCTGGTGTTGGAACTGCTGGCCAGCTTAATCCGGTTTGCAGGTGTGGTGTGGGTGGGTGCGAGTTTGTCTTAAAGTCCCATGAGACCAACCTGAAGTCCAGAGAGGAGCAGGAGTGGAGCCGCAGGCCTCCTCGTGTCCAGAACTTTTCCATTTAGCAGAAACATGAATATTTTCCCTTTCTTAAAGAAAGAATTCTTTTTTGGGGCAGAAAGACCTCATAACTCACAAAGCACAAAGTTCACAGATGGCAGACCAAAATTTCTTCAGCAAATTAATAGGAATAATACGAGGGCAGCCCCTTTCCTGCCACACCTGTATTCTTAGAGAGGAATAATAATTATACAGGAAAATAACAAGACACACAGTCTTTTCAATTAGTCATGTATTGCATCCTTTGGACAGCACTTTAATCTCACTCAGTGTTGTTTCCAAGACGGTGTAATAGTGAGGTTTCAGAAGTTGATTTCACCAAGTCAGAGAATTCTAGAAAATAGAGCTCTGTTGTAAGACAAATGAGTTCCATGTTCATGAGCCAACTGGTACATTTTCTTAACCTTAAAATTAGTTCCTTGGTCTAACATGACGTTATGTGAGAGTATGTTGAAAGATAAGATATTCTGTAAGTTTAAAAATAATTTTTCTAATATAAGTGTCATAAACATGAAAAGTAAATCCATATCCAGGATATGAATCTATTTTCATTATGATAACTTGCTAGTTAAGCCATGATTAGGAGTGACAATCACTTTGGCACCGAAAGCTGACTGGCCCTTTTGGGGGAATGGTACTGTATTGGCAACTCACTATCAGTCATCATAATAGGCTAGTTAACAGTCAACAGTGGCATCATTCAGAATACTTGTGATACAAGGAAATGTGTATTTTTGAGCCCATGCAAGACTCTATCTCTACTGCTATGAGCATTTCATACTGTAATATATAGAACAAATGAGATGGTTGGGTAAAACAAACAAACAAACAAACAAAAAACCTGATTGACATTCACAGGATGTATTGTTATATTCATGATTATTGAGATATCCCTCTGTAACGAATGTATTCAGGAGAGCCTTCACAAGAAATATTCTGTATCATTCTAGTTTATGACATATACTCATATCTCTCTCCTAAACTTTCTAATCACTGATGTTTCAATTTTGTTCCTTCTGAATTCCTAAGCACCTGGCCAACTCTTTAGTCATTGCTAATCAATGAGTATAGATCCATACTTCTACCCATCTCTCATTCCATAAAAAGTAGGTAAATAAGATGTATTGTCAGAAAAGCAACCTGAAGGGGAAATTTTCTTCCATCAGCGTCTTTCAGAGGCACCTCTAGAGTATAATTTAAACACAATAGGAAACTACATCTGTGGCTTTTCCTTCTTTGTTAACTGGTCATTAAAATCTCCTCCATGTGACCATAAGTGTGATTGTACAAGAGGAAGTAAGCAAAGAGGAACTTTTCTTTTATATTCAATAATAGCTCTTACCTTTTATTATGAGGTATGGCCTGTTTAGTGACTAAAAGAGCTGGAATTTATAGGGGGTTATAAGAAACACTTTAAAATAAAAATGAAAATCTTTATGAATGTTTCTTCATGCTTATGAGAGCAACTAGTTTTTCTTTGTTACCATAATCTACATTGAATTCATTATATCATCCCAAACTTTTGTGGAGACTAGAAATAGGAAAGTACACCTTCAGAAATGTAAGACTGATCATTTTCCTAAATATTCTAATGCCCTATTTTTACCAAAATATGAAAAAAGTAAATACAGTAAGGGATGACAGCATGGACAAGACAGAACATCCATAAAGGAAATATTTTCTTCCCTCAATTAGGAAATTGGAAACACAGGTTTTTTTTGTTTGTTTTTGGCTAAATTTATTTAATTTCTTTCATGAGGACATGAGGAAGAGATATAGAGAAGAAGAAAGGCACTCTGGACAGGGTCTTCTCACATCACAATTCTCTTATCACCCATTTTCCAGCCAACCAAGATTATGATTGAGCGCACACACCCAGCGTGTTTCAGATCAACCCAGGATTCCAACTGCATTCTTCCATGTGGCTCCAACAATGCAGAGCGACACCCTACCAACTGGGCCACCACAGCTGAGCTGTGGAAACACAATATTCTTAAACCTCACCTTAATATTTCTAGGAGACGTGTGGGCTAAGTATATCTAATACTAGTTATATCTTCATTGTCTTGGAATTCCAGTGATTTTTTTACAATGTTCACAACTTTGCTATAGAGGCTCAACAAGGATAATTTTATAACTGGTAATTAAAAATTATTTATGATCTTTAATAAAGCATTTTAATAAAAATGTGAGGTTATTTAAGCATATGTTTAAAAAGTTGAACACGAAACGAACTTATTCTGTATATCACAAAATGTGGGTGAGATGTAGTAGCACTTTACCACATTTTAATAAGACTACTTAAATGTCTGCACGAAAAGTATGATGCCAAGGATATACTGAAATCCCTTTCCTTCACACCAATTTGTTTTTTTTTTAACTAGCTGGAAATTTCTTGACTAGAATTTCAACCATCATGGAAGTCACATAACTCCTCATGAACTTGATATTAAATTATTGCAATACCACAGGGCCATTTTTTTCTCAACTATAGTGTTATTTTAGTAAGCTACATATCTAATTCCCCGAATTTCATTTATGACAATATTTCCATTAATTGTGATGAGTTTGTAGGGACCCAAGATTATGTCGTTTCTCAACTTGCACTCTGTTTTCCTGGGCCATGACAGCCATGACTGCTTTGAGCACAGTGTCATTATCTTTGGTGACCTTACTCCACGAGTGAAGCAAAATTGTTAATGAGACAAAGTTCAGTGCTTTTATATTCATCAGTTCTGCCCTATGGCCTTTCTCTATCTTTTCTGTCAAACAGAACTACTAGTAACAAGAAAGGCAAAGTGAGACTACTACATACGTAGTAGTTATCAATACATTTGTGTGGCAGCATTTTCTGAATGCCTCCTATTTTCAAGAAGAATTGTAACATAATGTAAATTGTGAAATTTCATTTAGAGGAATTTAGAAGTAGCATTATGGAAGTAGTTATCAATACATTTGTGTGGCAGCATTTTCTGAATGCCTCCTATTTTCAAGAAGAATTGTAACATAATGTAAATTGTGAAATTTCATTCAGAGGAATTTAGGAGTAGCATTACGGTTGGGACAATGTTGGACACCTATACAAAGGATGACTTTAAGGGGAAAACAGAAATTAATTTAATATCTGGCTCAACCACTTTCTGTTACATTGTACTATAACATTGTCAGTAATGTGGTCTGTATTTCACAGAGTAGCAGCTTCCCTGAAAGTTCACTTAGGTCACCCATACATCTAAGTAGTGCTTGGATTTTCTGTAAACATAGATTTTCTGTGAGATTACAACTATCTTTAAATGTCTCCTCTGTGGAAAATTCCCCAGCATATTCATTCAATTTCCAGAGCCATTATACAATACAAAAATTTTTCATCATGTAAACTTTGCCAATTTTCATCTTTTTTGATCAAATTATGTATTGAAAAACATATAACCATTTCTGTATACCTTGGGTCATCATCATGAAAATAAATGATCTTATATTCTAATAGAATAATATTCTTAGGAACTATGTGTGTCCAAGGAAAAGCTCTAGGATTATGCTTGTTCTGCCTTTCTGACCTTGTCTCTTACCATTATCTCTTCTTTTTTTGTTTATTTTTGTTTTTCTGTATGTCCATCTTTACTGCAAATGTTAGCTTCTAATATACTCTGAATGTTGTGTGTGGCAGAAAAAAGTATAAGATTTGGTATTGAGTAGCATAAACATTAAGAAGATGGTCTTGAACCAACTGCATTCATTTTCTTTCAGGTTTCTTAAGCCTTTTCACAATTAGCTTATTTGTAAGTTAGATGAAGAAAATTATAAAACAAGATCTTATATCACAGGATTCTCATGAGGGTAATATGAGATAATGAATATAAGTCATTTTGAAGATCTTTGTATATGGTAAACATTTAGTAGACAGTAGCTAATATTGATATTAGCATCATTAAGTGAGACACACAATGTGGATATAAACTCATTGGCATATAGTAAGTATTGGATAACCATTAGCTTATTTTCTTTTCTCTAAAGAAAAATTAAAAATGATTTACCTAAAAAATGATTTCCCATCTCTACATGTGAAATGAAGAACATGAACTTTGTGATTTTCTTTTCATTACTTCTACAGGGCCATCCTCACTTATTTCTGGATTCAAAGTTGTGCTTTTGTAGTTTAGATGGCTGGGAGTCTTCTTGTAAGGAAATGTTGCTACTATATTTTATATCTAGGGAAACCAAAGAGTATAATTATCTGCCTTACTTTCCAGTGCAAGTCAAGATTTAGTTAATTGACTACAGTTCATTTTGCCTGGGGCATCTCCTCTGAGACAGATACTATGGTGGCTAGCATTAGTTGATAGGAGCTGTGGTCCTGTAGAGAGGAAAGAGGGATGAGGTTCTCCCAGTCATAGAATTCCCAGTGACCACGAAACAGCCACTGGCTGGTAATAACTTCCTTTCCCCTCTGACTTGGAATGGATTGCAGGCACTGACCTAGAGGGGAAAGGCTTCATCTCCCAACATCAGCCAATCTCATCTCATTGTAAGGGAAAGGCCCCTGGAGACGTGCTCCTATCCATCATGTGGACAGCTTTGGCCAAAGTGCCCACTACATCACTGGCTTTAATAAAAAGTTGCTGGAGGCTGCAGTACCAGTGACAGATGTAAACTGCAGCATGGCCAGAGCCTATGAATTCTCCCAAGGTAGAAGTACACTTGAGGAGAAAGGAAGAAAAGGAAAGAGGAGCAAAACATCATAAGGTAAGCATTTCAGAATATTCATTTAAAGTGAATTTATTAAAGTAGATTCTAAAGCAGAAAACTTTAATCTGAACAGATAAGACCTGAGAAAATAGCAAGAATATAAAATAATACAAAAAAGTAAACCAAGGCATCATACAACTTCTCTATTAAGTCCAAGAATGTTAGAATTAATAGAGCAACTGGGTGCCCTAGAAATTACAAAGAAATAAATCCTGAAAAAAAATTTAAGAAGTAACCTTATGCCAATTGTTTTCACAAAAATTACAAAGAAATAAATCCTGAAAAACAATTTAAGAAGTAACCTTATGCCAATTGTTTTCACACAATTTGAAAATATAAATATTTCAATGCATTTACAAAACCTCAGTGTTGTGTACATGGTAAGTTTTAAATAAAGTTTTGTTAAGTGAATAATAATTCACAGATTAATCAAATTCAATAAAAATTATAATCATTACTAGAAAATGCTTGCTGTTGTTTCAAAGAATCAGTTCTTAATGCTTCACAACTAAATATGTCTTCTAGTTTTTCTTCTGATTGATTTAATAATACTATTTCAGTGGCATAATTAACCTAGCAGTTTTCTCAAAGGGAATATGTATTTGAAAACTAAGAATTCCTCCAAAGACACAGCAGACACTTGCACAAACATGCATATAAACTCTGGCAACTTTGATGTAGCTAAACTAAACACAGGGATTCATTGGGTGTCATTATACATCCAACGGTCAGAGCTAAGCCCAAGATTGAAGGGTGTTAAAAGTTCTCTCTTGGCACATCCCAAGATGGAATGGATTAGCAGGGGAATTATAGAGACATACAGACCTTAGACCCTGGACCTACGAATGTCCTATGCAGAATGTTCTCGCAGATTAATGGGGGAGGCATCCCCACATAGCTCATTATCTTTCATACATTTAGCATGTTTAGCAGAGCACAAATCATTATCTCTGCTTTTTCTTGTAAATATTGAATGTTCATTTGTTAGGTAAAAGAGATATGAATTATGCTCTATTGTATCATCTGCTTATTGTAGATACTTCATAAAAATGCCTTAAGTAAATGAATAAAACACCAACTTTTTTCAAATACCTATAAAATGTGAAATCTGGTAGATATAATTACAATGGAAAAAATGATGAAAGAAAACTAAAAAAAAAACATGATTTCTTTATTTTGTCTGACCTATCTAAATTTCCTAACCAACACTTAGTCACATAGTCCAAGGAATAACTAACACATTCCCATCATCCAGTCACTTCAGTCTCTCAGAAGATTCATTAAATGGTGAATTTTTGTGTGTTTCCTAGGATAGGAATGGAACCTTCTTTTTCTTTTTTGGAGAGGTTTTTCCTGTAGGGCGCATGAGCTCACCAGAAAGAGAGGCAGAGAGAAAGTGAGAAATCATCCTCTGGGGGGATGGCCATGCTGCAATCTAGTCTCCTCCATACTCCTCTCAGGATCTTGGGCATGCACGCACATGTACCTGGTGTGAGTTTAAGCCACTGGTTCCAGGACTTGAACCACAGTTGACTACATGGAGTTGAGCGACTTAGACATTACGTCACCTGTTGGTCCTGAATGGAGTTCTTTTGAGATAGACACTTGATAGCATGTTTCTGGAATGAATGAGTAGATCAATTAATGAATCAATGAATCAATACATGAATATATAAAAATTATTTCTTTTGGAACTATGCTTAGTTTATATATATTTCTCTCCTTCTCTCTCAGTCCTCTCTTAGATACCATCTAGTCCATGAGGCATGGTCTGAGATTATGCCACAATCTATATAGTTGGTGGCTCAAACTTTAGGTCTGTACTCTGTTAGGGCAGAACCTCTTGGCCTTCTCTCATTGCTTTGACAGTCTTGCTTTTGTCTTTACATGTAATCCACTCTGATTCTCAGATTTCATCTTCATTCATATTCTAGCTCTAGCTACCAATCTCCCATTTATATGATGGGCCCATTCTTCTTTTAGCTATGTTAGCATTATCATCCTATTTCATGTCCACCAAAAAATATGTATGGATCCTTTCTGCATCACACAGAAGCCAAAAGAGTCTCGAGAGATTAGGTACTCCTTCCTTAGCTGAAATGTATTCCGCTGCTGGTTTTCATTTGTTGGAGCAATCCTGTATTGACAAGGCCCTTTGCATTATGTTTTCCACCCTAAATTCCAAGAGCAGGAAATATATACTCTCTCCTTTGAGCATTTCCTATAGATTCAAGATAATTGAGAAAAAAACAAAATCTAAAAGGCTAGTATATAAAATCCAATAAACTGAAAGATGAATTTTCAAATATACCAGAAGAAAAAATTGACTTTAGAGAGTACTACATGCATAGTTTACACTCTTTAACTAAGCTGTTGAATGGCATTTATTATTTTTTCAAATGTTAAGAATCTCAAATATACTTATTCACTAATTCATAAACATTTAAACTGAATAATGTTCACTCAAATTTTCTGATTAGATTAAGTTTAAGTAGAATTAAATTTTTGGTATAAATGTCATTTAATATTAACATTTAAATTAAACGTTAAAAAATTAAAAATTTATCATAAAGTTAATTTTTTAAGAGAAATTTTTGCTATAGGCTGCTTGTACTAACCAGAGAGATAGAAAGTGAGAAATAACCCCCCCTAGGGTATGGCCATGCCACAATCCCTTCTCCTCCAGTCTCCTATTGGGATTTTTGGGTATGCACTCACATGTGCCCAGCATGAGTTTCAAGCTGCTGGGCCTAGAACTCAAACCACAGTCAACTGTGTGTGAGTTCAGCAATGTAACCATTACACTATCTGCTGGCCCCCAGAATGCTAAAATTTTGTAAAAACTTAACATTTTTGTAATTAAAAATGTTTGAGCATGTCTTTTGTAACTGATAAAATAATACCAGTGAAGTAAAATGATATACATCCTTGCAATAAAGAGGACACAAGAAGAGATCATAATATATAAGAAATAGAAACAGGAACTAAAATCTGGAGTTTGAAGAATGGGTTGGTAACCAAGCAAAGGGCTGAAAACACAAGCATTAAGTAAAAATAAATTTCTTGAATGGCGAAATCTCCCTATTTTCTTATTTCACTTGGTACTTAAAGCACTGGTAACTATCATTATTACACCCTATCTCAGATATTCAAAGATTTTTTCTTTGTAGAAAAGAGTGCACAGATACTGCTATTTGTGAGTTCTGCTTTAAAATGGACAAGTCCCCAGCCAACAGCCTTAGGGTAAGGCTCACAGTAAAGAAACCATACCATCTGTCTCCGAAATGCATCAAACCTTTTTTTTGGTTTGCTTGTTTATCTTGCTCTTAGATACAAATATCCTTTTAAAGATCATCCAAAATTTGGAAACATTCTCCAACATAACAGAAAAGTGACAACAAAATTATAAAAAGAAATAAAAACAATAAAGCAAATTCAGAGTGGAAAGAAATGGCAAAATATAAAAGATTGTCCTCTACGGTGTTGTCTGTATTAAACATATGGAACAAAAGAAAAGACAAGTTGGGCCAGTATGTGGTATGGTGGTTAAAATGCTGGACTCCCATATGGCTAACCAGAGTTTGAGATAGAACAATATATTACACTAACTAAAAGGAAAAAGAAGATGGAAGGAACAAAAAATTTAAAAAGAGAAGTAGAAAAAAATAGCTAATTGGTAAATGTGAATTAAATTATATTAAGTGTATGAATGAGCTAACTATTCCCAATGAAAAAGTAGAGAATGTCAAACTGGATTTATAAACCAGGTTCAGTTCTACAGACTACAAGTGACAAAGAAAGGCTGAAAATAAAGTAATGGACAAAATATATGCAATGTGAATAGTAAACACTAGAGACAGAATAGCTATATAAATATAAGACAAATTAAATTTATGCCAACAAATTTTATAAAGAACCATACTTAGAGTAGTGACAGTCATTTAATTAGAAAGACATAATAATTATAAATGTTTATACTGAAAAACATAGCTGCAGAATACAAAAAGCAAAAAATAGTGGGAGGATTAGCACACAATCATACCTGAGAATATTAATATACTTTTCCGAGTAATAAGAAAGTGTAAACAAAACATCAGAAGCATAATATATACAAAAGCTACAAACTATGTATGCCATTCAAAAGTACATGCAGGTTTCACCAAAGTAAGTGAGAAAGTAATGGGCTAGAAAATATGTCTCAAATATATAAAATCAAAATGTTATACTCAGTGTATTTTCTGACCTAATGAAATTAATGAGAAGCCAGTAAAATATACTGTATTTTTTAAAAGCCCTAAAAGTTGAGTAATTACCTTTTAAATAAACTGTAGGTCAAAGAACTGTAACAAAAATATTTTTTAAATATTGCATTGTTGGGAAAATTGTGAAACATTTTTTGCATAGAAAAAAATATGTTATGATTTTTCTGACCTCCTAATATTTCAATCTGAATGATATAACACACAATATATAAGCATATGGGGTACTTGCTAAAGTAGCTACTTACTAAAGCAATACTTATAGGTAAATGAATAGCTTTAAATGTATATATTTAAATAAAAGAGAAGTTTAAAATTGATAATTTAATTTTAAAATATATAAATTTTAAAATGTGGACAAATTAAAACCAAATAAAGTAGAAAGAAGTACTTAATAAAGATGAGAACAGAGCAGATACATGAAATAAAAATCAGACAAAAAATAGATATTATTAAAAAAAATACTAAGTCAGGAACCAGCAGTTAGTGTAATGGCTATGTCACTGGACTCCCACGTAGTCGAGCGCGGTTCGCGTCCTGGACCCGGTGGCTTAAAACTCATGCCAGGCGCGTGTGCGTGTGTGCCCAAGATCCCGAGAGGAGAATGGAGGAGGAGTAATTGTGGCGTGACCATCCCCCCCTGGGGGGTGATTTCTCGCTTTCTGTCTCTATGTCTCTCTCTG
>NW_006199830.1:85496-93834 GCF_000334495.1 Tupaia belangeri chinensis | reverse complement strand
ATAATAATAATAATAATAATAATAATAATAAAAGAATGGGTCCCACATGGCTGAATGCAGTTTGAATCCTGGACCCATAGTCTGAGATACATGGCAGGCAAATTTGTGTGTGTGTGCCCAATATCCCAATATCATGCAAGGAGGGAGAATGGAAGAGGATGTTTTGTCTCTCTCTCTTTCCTTGTCTCTCTCTCATATAAGCACCCACATCATCTTGTCAAACTAAAAAAAAAAAAATTGGTTTTCAAAAATCAGATAGAGTAATACAGAAAACACAAGTGACCATTTCAACAATTTAAGAAGAAATATCATAAGAGACCCACTTGAAATCAAAATGATAACAGGAAAATATTATAAATAACTTTCAGTCACAGGTAAAATGGACACATTTTTTGAAAAACACTACTTTTTAAAAGTGCCTCAGGAGGAATAGAAAATTTGTTTAATTCCTTATTTATGAAATACATTGTATTCATTTTTATTTAGTTATTTTGTATTCATTTTAATTTATCTTATACCTTCAATCACTATACATCACTTAGCTCATAAAGTGAATTTATCCAAAATGAGTACACCTCACACCTCACACTAGTCAAGGCTACAATACATATTATCATCAACAGACAACAATCACCTTTTCTTTTCTTTTTTTTTTTTTCTTTTTATATTTATCTCTGGGCCACCAACTGACTCATTCACAGACATTTTCTGAGATTTGAATTCTGAAATTCAGTCTCCTTTGTGTAATTACTATCCTAAATCTATTTTCAATTATACCTCAGATTATTCCTCATAAATTCAAATGTTTAACTAGAACAGATAGATAAAATAAAACTAAACAGAAATAATTTTACCTCTAGCCATGATGGAGTTACTCATATCACACTAGACTTCCTGCCATAAACGAATATAAAATTGGACAGAAGGATCTATAGGTTTCAGGAATTAGGCAACAGATAAGTTAACTCTCTGAACCCTGAAGGGAGGTAAATTCAGTAGATAAGACTGATAGTCACTTTCACTTTCTACCTGGTGACACCATCCTGACTTAACAGGAACCAGCAAAGTGGTCTCATTGAACTAATGAAGCAAAGATCAGAGTTTAGGGTTGCTGCCCATGCATGTTTGACTGGACGGCTGGATTGCACTGTATAGGAGAAGACTACATGCAACATGCTGGAGAGAAACTATTGTGGATTTGATAGTGAATATAGATTTTTTTTTTAATTTCAAAAGGCAAGAAGTGTTGCAAGACTGAGTGGTAAGCATTCCGGAATACAGAAACATTTAAATAACTCAAGCTTCTATAGCATCCTTGAAAACCCATGCCTTAGGTGTAAATTCCACACATTAAAGGCTATTCCAGAACTGTCCTAACATTACTTAAATCCAGACATTAACTTGATCTACAGGGGAGACAATTTTAATGTAATGAGCTAGTAACTGAACAACCTGCTAGAAAATAAAATATCAACACTTTTCAGACAAAGAAAACAAAATTGAGCCAGTAAAGGGCATGTTGGTTAAGGCAGCTGGATGCCGCATGGTTGAATTTGTGTTTGAGTTACAGCTCTAGCCTTGAAAAACATGCAGGGCATGTGTGTGTGCACATGGGTGTGTAAGCATGTACCTAAAATCTTAAAAGGAGGGAGAAATAGAGGCAATGGGATGGTAGCGTGACCATGTTCTATGGGAGGAACTCTCTTGTTTTCTCTCTCTCTCTCTGCCTCTCTTCAGTAAGTATATGTGCACTTTGGCCAATTAAATAAAAGAAACAAAACCCGGAGTCTCTAAACTGTATACCATAATATCTGGTATACAATTTAAAAAACTAGTATGCATTCAGAGAAACAGGAACATGTAAACTGAAACTGATTTTAAAAAACTTGTCAAAATATAAACCAATCCTAAGCAATCTCAGATGTTCAATAGAGAAAACCATGGCTTTAAAGTTATTAGAATGAGTCTAGGACCTATAGACAAGTTGATTTCAATACATGGAAAAAAAGAATTCTTAGAAGAGAAATGTAATGTGTAAAAGGAACTACATGTTAAAATATAACAACCGAAATAAAGAATTCACTGTTGGTGGTGTATTAGATTGGAAATACCAAAAAAAAAAAAAAAAAAAAAAAGGGTCAGCAAACTTTAAGCTACGTCAAAGGTGTGACAGAGGAATTTTGTAAAAAGTGAACATGTAATCATCTAATATGTGTAATAGGAGCTTAGAATAAAAAGAAAATGAGAGGTAAAGGGGGGAAAGAAAAAAATCCTTTCTGATTATATTATAAATAAAAGAGTTTTAAGAGTTGAAGACATATCTTGACTTTCACATCTAAGAAATAGACAGAAAATCAAGTTTGATAAAAAAAGGAAAATCACAATCTAAGATCATTATGATAAAACTGCTGGAACCAAAATCTAAGAAAAATATTGACAGCAACTATAGGAAAAGGAAAGCTCATTACAGTGGCAAGAGATATAAATTATGGTCCACTTCTTAACAGGCAGATGAAGGTAAGCAGCAAATAAAATTATACTTAAAAAATAAAATAAGAAAAGATAACTTCTATAATTCTCTACCCTTCAAAAATTGTGTTTACAAACAAGAGTGAAGTAAACACATTTTCAAGTGAATACAAGCTAGTAAGGTGTGTTATCAGTAAACATTTCTGCCTCTTCTGTGACATTCTTTGGCTTTCCTTCATCCTCAGCACCACCTTTTCTTTCTTTTTTTTAAACTATTTTTTTTTTTTAATTTTTATTTAATCTAAGAACCACATGTTACTGAAGTGGGAGCCAAAGAACATTTATTATAGTTTGGGGTTCTGTTTCTAACCAGTGGAATTTTCATGACAGAGGTTTTGTTTCTGACCACTACATTGATGAATTTGAACCAAAGAAAAAAACGAGATGTGGATAGTTGGAAGGAGAGATAGGACTAATGAAGTATAAATGAAATATAAGCATCTACGGAAAGACATGGCCACTACAGTCTAGAATTCATAATTGAGAATAATGAAACCACAAAACTGAGCTAAGAATGAAATTCATTGACAAATAAATATTCCATGAAAGTGGCACCAAGGTTACATGTGTAACAGTTTCTCACTGTATTGTCAAGCATTTGAATCTTTCCAAGTGAGGACAGACATTTTTATGGCCCTTTCTGTTTAGCATTGGACATTTGAAGTGGCATATAATGCAGAAAGGGAGACTTTGGGCTATAAATTGTATTTTGCAAAGCCAAAGCTGCATAATAATAAATATCAAGGATTTTTATTTTGTATTTTTATTTTATTCGAGAAAAAATCCAAATCATTCTTGTAATGCATTAGAAGTCAATGACAAAGTAATAGAAAATGCTGACATGTGGAAATCCCTTCATAGCAAATGAATATAATTTCTAGTGTTCTGAGCCCGGTGTAACCTCAAACCAGGTGTGGACTGGAGAGCCTTTCAAAGTTTCAATCTAACCACAGGAATCTTTGGGGTACAGAATTCATGTGCGTGTGGAAGAAGTGACCATAGCAATCATCTCGTTCAGTTTTGTCACTTAGAAATTTGTCACAGCAAGGTGAAATGGCAAGGTCACATCAGCACTTGGGACAGAGCACAGACACACAACACGCACTATATATAATAAACCAAAATCTACATCATAAAACCAAAATATACGATAACGTCACCTAAGTACTAGAAGGGGAAAATATAAATACAAACAAAACAAAGACTATGATTTAGGCTACCCTGTAACCTCAGAGACCTCAGTGCAAATGTCTTAAGTTAAGGCACTGGAAGAACCAGCAGATAGTATAATTACATTGCTGGATTCTAGATGGCTGATCGAAGTTCGAGTCCCAGACTCAGAAGCTTGAAACTCATGCTAGACCTATGTGCATGCTTGCTGAAAATACTGAAGGGAGAATGGAGAAGGGATTGCAGAATGTCCATCCCCTGTGAGGGATGATTTGTCACTTTTGTCTCTCTGGCGAGAATACGTACCTTATAGAAAAAAAAAATCTCTCTCTAAAAAAATTCAAGTAAAAGATAAGGCCTTGGATGAGTAGCAAAGGTACAAGTGGAAGGACGGAGGTACATGATGGTGGGCCATATGGAAGGTCCAGGCTTGTATCCTGGGATGACCTGAACATGATAGGTGTGGTGGCAACACCTGTGACAATGGCTGGTTCAGTAACTGAGGTGGACAATCACAGTTGGGAGGATCACAAGATTGCAAGATCCTGTCAAGAATGCATCTCTTTTTCTCTCTCTCACTCTCTTTCATGAAATAAAGAAAGAAATGCTTTTAAAAAGAGAAAGATAAGACCTCTTACATGGCAAATAGAACTACGTAAGTACTTAGTCATATCTGGGGAGACCTTTGGAATGAAACATAAAATATCTATTGAATCACAAACATTCATGACTTAAAAACAGACTAGCAGAAGTGTTGTATCAATCTGATAAGAAAACAAAATATTTTAGTCTAGATGCATGCTACTTAGCCTACTTCATGCTTATTTTGTCTTCATTATGCAAAACATCTAGTATATACATGCACATTGATAGGTACGTAGTGATTCACTTATCCTTTTTAGAGAATCATACTTTTTGGATCATAATAAAGTATCTACATATTAGTGAGAAAGAACTATAATTCAGTAAATACATACTAAAATATTTATTTACTAAAGCCCATTAGTTTAGTTCTTTTGTTATTTTTGTTTTTCAATTTGCTAGAGGAAGCATGGGCTTACCATAGAGAAAAGTAGAAAGAGAAAGAGGGAAAGTGATAAAGCACTCCCCATAGGGGACGATTACACCTCAATCCCTTCTCCTCCATTTCTTCTTTTAGGATTTTGGGCATGCACTGCATACTCACCCAGTGTATTTTTCAAGACTCCGGGTCTAGGATTCTAACAGTGCAATTGGACATGTGGTCTCCAGCTGTCTTAAAAGCAATGGCACTGGCTGCCCCAACAGCCATTAGTTTTGTACGTGAATGCCATTCAGATACTTACTCATTTACTTAAAATACCATGCTTAGTTACTAGTTTCTCACTCCATCCTAGATAAGAACAAATTAAAATATAAGACCAGGAACTGGACTGTGGTGTAGCAGCAAAATGTAATGCTCTAAGAGGCTGACCTGCAAGGTAAGGTGCTGATTCACATCTGGAGACCTAAATATGCTGGGCACATGTATGTTCATGATCTGGGCTGGCTGAAGCTGGGGATGGTTTTTGTTGTCAAAATTCTGTCAGATGTGTTATATTCCTGTCCCTTCCTTTTTCTTCCTGTCTCTCCCATGCATTGAATAAATGAATAAACTTTAAGAAAAATAAAGGACAATGTATAAATTTCAACAAAATGTTACAAGTGAGGGCAAACAACATTATGCATCTTGATACCTTCTAAGTGTTCTCATTACTATAGCATAATATGTAATTCATATTCTTTAATAGTATTTTTAGTAGAGGTAATTTATTTTATTTATGTATTTATTTCTTGTAGAGAGATCTTTGCTATAGACATGAGGGCTCAATGGAGAGACAGAGAGAGAGAGACAGAAAAACAGAAAGTGAGAAATCAGCTCCCCCAGGTGGGATGGCCATGCAACAGTCCCTTCTCCTCCACTCTTCTCTTGGGACCTTAGGCACACACATGCACCCTGCGTGAGTTTTAAGCTGCCAGGTCTGGGTCTTGAAACACAGTTGACTATGTGGGAGTCCAATAAAGTAACCATTAAGCCATCTGCTGGTCCCAAGTAGAGGTAAAATTTTACCTGCACTGTTAGGCACTGACTTTAAGTGTGCAAGTCAATGAGTTTTGAGAAATGTGTAAATCCATGCAACCATTGCCACAATCAAAATGACAGAACATTTTCATCATGACCAACTGTTGTTGTTTTGGTTCCTATTACTTCAGATTAGTTTAGTCTACTCTTGAACTTCACGAGAATGAAATAACACTTATTTATTCTATCTAACTTCTTTCATTTGACGTAACTTACTTGAGAATCATCCATGCGATTGCAGTTAGCAGCAGTTTGTTCTATTTTTTGCTAATAGTTCATCATATGACTATACTGGAGTATGTTTTATGGGCATTTGATTCATTTCCAGTTTTTGACTACTGTGAGGAAAGCCTTAACTCCATTTATAAATAAGACAAAAATAAGTACATTATTGAGCTAAGACTCTATCTCAAGAAGTTATGAAGAGAACAGCAAAAAAGTGAGTTTGAACAAGGCAAATAATAAAACTAATAAATTTATGAAATATAAAGCCATTATGAAAAGTTCAATTTAGCCAAAGTTGATTCTTTGAAAAAACAATTGATAAGCCTCAAAGGAACCAAAAGGAATGTATCAAAATAAACATTTTAGGAGTACACAGTAACCACAGATCCTGACAATAATTAGATAGGATATATTGTGAAAAAATATTTATGTGAAAGTTTTTAGAAATTCAGTTAAATGGGGACCAGCAGTTAGCATCATGGCTATGCTGCTGGACTCCCATGTAGTCAACCACAGTTCACATCCCAGACCTGGTGGCTTAAAACTCACGCCGGGTGCGTGTGCGTGTATGCCCAAGATCCCGAGAGGAGAACAGAGGAGAAGGGATTGTGGCATGACCATCCCCCCTGGGGGGTGATTTCTCGCTTTCTGTCTCTTTGTCTCTGTCTGTCTGGCGAGCGCATGCGCCCTATAGCAAAAACCTCTCAAAAATAAAAAAAAAAGAAATTCAGTTAAATGAAACCATTTCTAGGACAAGAAGCAGAATATCTGAACAATAAATAGTTATATGATTATTTCTCCGGCCATTAAAACAATATACTCAATAATGAAAAACATTCTTCCAAAAATACTGTCATGATGGATTTATAAGTGTACAAACACTTAAGAGAGAAGTGATTCCAAATTCACACCCATTCTTCAGAATTTAGAAAAAATGTGGACACTTTCTAACCAATTATGTGAATCTAGCATAATCTTGACACGCAATTGAAGAAACAGAACACAAGGGGAAAATATTTGGAACTTATACAAACATAAATAAAGAAAATCTAGGTGTACTTAATAAACCGAGTCTAGCAAGACAAAATACTGAGGCATATCCTCATCTAGATGCATTTAACCAGGAAGGTGAATGTGGTTTAATATTATTCTCCATTAGTTGGTTATGGAAGAAAAAAAGAATAGCTACTTTAAAAGATGAAGAAATGTTTTTAAATAAAATTCAATATCCAGCTTTGTTTAAAATTCTTAGAGAACTAGAAATAGAAGTGGAAAATAAAACTATCTTAATCTGATAAAGGGTATCTAAAGAGAAAAAGTGAACTTCATAGTTCTTGGTAAAATGTAGAAAGCTTCCCCTTTGGATTAAGGGTAAGAAAAGTAGGTCTATTTCTACCACTGTTACTCAGCACAAGTCTAGGGAGGCCCTTGCCAGTGTTTTAGGCAATAAATTAACAGAGAAGTAGATAGATAACTGATAGATAAATATATGTTACAACATTTGAGTTGTTGTTATTCATAAATTATATTTATCATTGATATGACATTATATAGAAAATCCAAATGAATCTATAGATAAATTATTGGAATTGATGCGATAGTATGATATAGTTGCTGCTATAAGCTCAAAATACAAAAGTTAATTTTATTTCTTAATAGTGAAAATGTTTAAGAACAAAGTTAAATACCTATGGATATATATTTCATTTCATAGCTCAAAAGCACTTATTTACATAGAAATAAATCTAACACAATATTTCTAAGGCCACTAAGGAAAATACTATAAAACAGAAGATACTAACAAAAGTTTCAATAAATGGAGAACTGCAATCTGATCACAATCATGAATTGGACGACTAATGTGTAGAAACGAGTTCTCCTCAAGTTCACTGCAATCTCCTATTAAAGTTCCTATGTGACTTTTTATTTTGGAACTTGAAAGACTGATTTTGATATTCATCTAAAACTATAAAAGATCAAGATATTCAGGGAGAAAAATGTGGAAAGATGTGCTATGTGAAGAGTTTTCAAAAAGTTCATGGAAATGGTTATTACCAAAAGAATTGTGCATAGATCTAAATGTTTAAAAATAATAAATTCAAACATTAATTCGTCTTTTCATAAGCAGTTTCAACTGCCCTGCATCGGTATAGGAACAGACAATATAACACACAAAAATGACTCATGCACACATGTACTTTTGATTTTTGAAAAAGTAAAGCAAATGGAAAAATAGTATTTTCAATAAGTGTTGCCAGGGAAATATATATTCAATACACACACACACACACACACACACACACACACACGCAT
>NW_006199830.1:35889-81940 GCF_000334495.1 Tupaia belangeri chinensis | reverse complement strand
CATGTACTTTTGATTTTCGAAAAAGTAAAGCAAATGGAAAAATAGTATTTTCAATAAGTGTTGCCAGGGAAATATATATTCAATACACACACACACACACACACACACACACACACACACGCATATATATATATATATATATATATAAATTCAAAAATTCTATTTTTATTTCACACTATTAAAAATGTCACTTTCTTGTGAGCTGTAGCCTAAACTTGCAAGATGGATGAAGCAATGATATTTGGGAAATATTGTAAAATATATCATAAGAAATAACTTAGAAAATATATCTTTTAGGAAAATAATACTTCTTCATGACCTTAAATAAGATACAAACAACTCCAAATACATAGAAAATAATGGATAAATGTATCTATATCAGTTAAAAACTTGTTGGGCTGGCCCTGTGGTCAAGTGGGTAAGGAAGTAAGATTCTGTATGACTGAGTACAGATTGAGTCTGGGCCTTGGTGGATTGAAAAACGTGTACGGTATGTGTGCATGTGTGTCCAAAATCCTGACAAAATGGAGCAATGAAAGAGAAGGGATAGTGGTGTGACTATGTCCCAACGGGGGATGCTTTTTCCTCTCGCTCATTCTCTCTCTACCTTTCTCTTTCTAGTAAGTACACACACTTTCCGGCAATCAAAAAAAAAAGAAAAGAAAATTAAACGTATTTACCAAAAAACACCGAGGAGTGAAATGCCACATAATGTTAATTAATATTTAGATAACACATACCTTACCAAAGACTTGTCTTAAACATAAGACAAATGTATACAGATCAATAAAATATATAGTCAAACCAATTAAAAAAATCAATATTTGAACACTCAACAAAAAGATCCAGATGACCAATAAGCATATTAAATACCGTTCCAACATATTAATCAAGGTATTACAATGTAAATCACAACAAGACTATTATCTTTTCTCAGATTCTGTTGGTAAAGTGATCATTGCTATAACCTCTTTGGAAAACCATTTGTCACTGTTTTGATTGTTCCTGAGTTCTGTTACAAACTCTGTTCTTATAAGCATTCCTGTTTCTGAATCTTTGTCTGTATGCATATGTGTCATTGTATTATAGCTTATATGACTTTTGGTGGAGTTGTTGGCTCACAGTGATCTGGGGTATTATAGATAAAAATGTTTGATACATTCAAATAATGGAGCACTATACAGCAATAAAAAAGAACAATATAGTTATAAACAACAATAAAATCATAATATTGACTGAAAGAACATAAAAAAAGGAAAATTTAGTATTTGGTTACTCATATAAAATATTTAAAAACTTGACAAACTGTGCCATGTTTTTTTTTTTTTTCCTTTTAACTAGAAATAAATAAACAATAGAGTGATTGCCATAAAGGTCAGGATAGTGATTACTTTCAGGAGTTTGCTGGTATTGTTTTATGTCCCAACATGGGAGACAAAGAAAATACCTATTTCATTGAACTGTATGAGTACATTCTCTATTCGTTTCATTTCAAAGTGAAATAAATGTGTAAAATACAGGAAAAATATAGTATGTTCTAGTTTGTGATATACTCATTCAAATAATTAGCTGAAAAAGACTGCTTCCTCTTTCTAGAACCATTTTTCTTATAGCATTATCTTCCCTAGTGATATGAGATATTTGATGCTCCCCTCTATTCCATTTTCAGATACACTATATATTCTTGTAGATGCTGGGCAAAGAAAAGAATTTTCATTCTTTCTTGGGTTTTACTTGAAAGTTAAGTTGCAAGAGACATTTGCAAATTGATCTCAGAAGGTAGGTCATGCTAAGGACCCTTGCTGCCTTGATGGTGTCTCTTTAATTAACAAAGCAGAGGCTGCAATGACCAAGCCTCTGAGTGCCACAGCAGTTAATGGTCTGTTAGCATTTCATTTTAAAGGCCTTCGGAAAGAGAGCTTACCCCAGGAAAGGGGCCTTGAAAAACAAATTAGAAACCACCAAGTGTTTAGGCGTCCTAAAAATGGTTCTCTATAAAGCAAAAAATGCAAGTAAAGCAAAAGGTCTTAATTTACTCTGTTTGTACTTAGAAGTATGGCATTTTCTCTAATATTATGTTTGCCCCCTGTACAATATGATCAGTTCTTATACATCAAATCTTTAAAACAAATGCAGTCATTTCAATACCTGGTAATAATAAATAAGCTCCTTTGCATGAATGATATTTTATTTAAAATATTCTTACAATCTTTTGACTAAATAACATTTTAATAAATCTGTATTATAGTTCGTTCTTCCTCACAATTTTAAAAAGATATTTTAGTTGCCACAAAAATAGTAAAGACCAAAAGGACATGATTCCATGATGGAATAGCTGATAGCTAACCAACTCCAGTAGAGTGTGATCAGTCAAGGAAGAAGAAAGCCTCACAAAATAAACATTATTTTATTTTCTAGAGAAATAGTTCTCTTACAAGTGTACATGTATGTTCATGTCAGAAAAGGAAGTAATAACTCCACTAACAAGCCAATTCTTTCTTTAAAATTAAAGAAGGATGGGAGGGTAGTTTTCTAAATAAAGCTAAATCTCTTTCTATTTATAGTTAGCTAGCAAAAAGGATTGCTAATAGCTGTCCTGAATGAGTCATTAGGGACAATAGCTCTGCTCTTCAGTTGACTAAGATCTAGACCAACAGCAAGTCTGAAAAGGTTGTGTGTACATGGCTCTGACTATTCAGTGGCAGAGTGGACATATTGTGCCATGCAGTGCCTGAAGCCATTGGGAATAATTCCTCTGTGCAAGATTTGAATTCTCAACTCAAAAGTGGATTTAAGTCCTTATGCTGTCCATGTTTATTTCCCTTATGACATTCCTTAGTAGGATGCCTTAATGTCTCACTAAGCCAGGGTGATTCAAGACAAATCTTTCTTTTTTAACTTTTCCTTCCATAATTTAGTTTGATGACCATAGTAAACATTTAAGATAATACTTAGCGAGAGTAAAGACTGCTCCATTAGGTTGCATTTCTCTCCGGGAACATTCTTTCTTTAGTATAAAACTAGTAGTTGTATATTTGATAAGAAAAATCCCTGTAAAGAGACTTTTTCTAGTTGTTTGTTTCATCCTTCAGAACCACATACTCATGCCTTGCACACAGAAGTCACTTGATGTTTATTGGTTTGATTGCATTAATTCCTTTTGGGGGAGCCCCCATTTATTTAAGTCATCTAAAACACAAGTTATTTTTTGTTTTTGTTTTTATTTTTCTTGCTATGTTTTTCCTACTGGATTGGTTCTTTGGATGTCTTTGAATCCAGTGTTTTATTTTGTCAGTGATGTCAAAGTCAAGGGGCCTCAGAGAGAGTAAACCATGAACATTTGAGTGCTCTGAAATATGACTGAGGGTGGCTAGGACCAGCGTCTATGTTGTTGTCGGGGAGGGGCAGGGGGTGCTCTTAGACAGAGGGATAAAGGAGGATGGGGCTGAGGCTGTGATTTGAAGCCTAGAGTGGAACCTTTATCATGAAACATCTCAAAGTGGGAGAGAAAACGTTAAGAAGAAAAAAAATGCACAGCGAAGGATGCATATTTACATATTTTAATGAAAACAAATTATCTCTTCTGAAAGTAATTAATTGTGAAATTATTTAATTATGTGGCAGTAGTAAGGGGGAAACAGTGTTTGAGGTTTTTGAGTAAATTCCAGTTTTAAGCAAACAATTATTTCATTCTAGATTTTTTATTAAGTAATTCTTTGCTGAAATCTTAGAATGTCAAGTCATTTTTTTTCGTGAGTGCTACACCAAAATGTAGCAATTATGCAATTAGAAAGAAATTGCACTAGCGGATTTCTTTCAATTTTGAAACAGGCATTTGGAAAGTGCTGGAGAAAGGAGATACAATAGAATTTCTGAGAAACCTGGGCCTTACTTTGAAATATTTATTCAAGCAAAAACTCTCATTGATTGCCATGTCAATTTCTCAGCATGCCTGCAGAAAAATAAACATAGAAATATAGAATCTAATATTTGGAAGGAAACCTACAAATTATCTAATCCAGCTTCCTACACAATGCAGAAAATTTTCTCAACACAATGCCATCTGAGGGTCACAATTTTCACTAAAAAAAAAATGTGTGGCTCAGAATTTATTTCCTTGTAGTAGTTATGAGAATGCTCCACTAGTCATATTTTCTTTAAAACTTTGACCACCAGATTAATTTCTGCTTTCTCACAGAACAGTATATCTCTCATTACTGTTCTACCTTTACTCCATCAAATATTTGCAAATGTTAATTATTTTAGCCCTCACATGTCTTGTCTCTGATTCAAACTCAACATTCCTGTTCCTCTTGAGAACTCTGGATATAGCATAGTTTACTTCCCAACTACTGTTCAGCAGACTCTCATGAAAAGAATTTTAGGGTATGGGCATCTCTGCTAAAGTTTAGTTTCTCACACTTACCAGCATGTACCAGATTAGATGTGGTGTCATTATCAGCCTAGATTTATCATCCTATGATAAAAGGACAAGCTTTCTCTTATCTGTGCTCCTAAAATACGGTGAAGAGTCAGCAAAGAATACTGATTAACCACTACAATGCCAAGACTGGATTACTCAAGTCCTTGAATCAGTGGCAGGGATTATGGGCAAAGGAGCTCTCTGTGTCAGTCCCCTCATCAATAAAATGAAAGTAAATTAAAAATGTTAATATTTGTAAAGTGCCTAGAATCATGCCTGACACAGAGTGTTTTCGAAGTGTTCATTAACTAAATGACTGATTCAAGAATTTATATTAATATGAAATTTTATAAGTTTGAGACAATTATCCTAGGCTTTCTTTTATGTTACATGTTTATTTGGTAGAGTGAACCTTTCTGATAGAAGAAATACCATGCAGGACTCTATATATGAAATAAAAGGAGAGCTACTCTGTGCCTATGAAAAGGACCAGGCACCTACTTATGGCCTGAACTTCATTCCATAAACCTTGTCAGCCCTGGAGCCAACTCTAACAATGTTAGGTTTTGGAAAAATAATGGAGATGTGCTCTTCTAGCTTATTAATATATTTTGGTCCTGAAATATTTTCTTGAAAATGTGGCAAGTTTTCCATTCTTTATATACTCCATAAACAGAAATAATCTATTCTTAATCACCAAGACATGATTGAAAAGGGTAAGTCCCAAGTATAAGACAGTGTCATTCCTGAAGTTTCCTTTCTTGTTTATATTAGTAACTTTTTAAAAATGAATTACATAATGCTACTATCACCCAACTCCTATTCTTACATTTGTCCCTAAACAATAGTGTGGCTATACTAAAGGCTGCTTGAAATTAAGACATATCCTATCAATAGAATTCCCCTGAACTGAATGCCTAATAAACCTCTCAAAGAAGGAAGAAAAAATTGTGAATTTGTTATTTGCATTTATGATAATTCTTAGCAACACCTCCTTTTCTCAGTGCTGAGAACTTTCTGGTCTTTCATTCTTTTGAGAAATTTACCAATGACCTATGTTCAAATATAAGTAAACATGAATAAATTTGACATCATTACCTCCCCAAAAAATGAGCTTTGTATTCTAAGTTTCAGGATCACTTTTTAAGGATTTATTTATTTATATTATTATTATTGTTATTGTTTTTAAATTTGCTATCAGGCATGTGCACTCATCAGAGAGAGCTAGCAAGAGAGAGAGACAGCGAGAAAGCAGGTTCTGGTCTTGAACCACCCTCAGCCATGTGAAGGTCCAGTGCCTTAACCACCACACTACCTGCTGGCCTGCAGGATAATTTCTATCCCTAGTTTAAAATAACACATAATTTGTTCATTAAAAGTTAGAAAAAATTTAAAAATGACTAATAATGTCTCCTAGTTATTTCTATGCTCTGAGTATTAGATAGTAAGGCCTGTATGTGTGCTAACACTATCATTACTATCTATCACATATTTGATGGCTCAAATTACAGAAATTTATTCTCTCATCATTATGAATATCAGAAATCCAAAGTCAAGGAGCCAGCCAGTCATGATTTCTTTGGAATCTTTAGGGGAAAATATGATCCATGACTTTTCTAACTTTTGATGATTCCAGGTCACCTTTTGTTTGTTGCTATCTCACTCCAATCTGCCTTCGTCTTCACATCATCTTCTATTTTGGGTATTTTCATTTTGTTTTTAAAATTTGCTAAAGGGTTCATGTACTCACTGGAGAGAGTCAGAGAGGGAGACATAGAAAGTGAAAAAGCACTCTCCTAGGAGGGACAGTTATGCCACAATCCTTTCCCTATTTCTCCTTGTGGGATTTTGGGCATGCATATACATACACTCGATATGTTTTTTTTCAAGCCACTGAGTCCCGTACTTGAACCACATAGACAGCCATGTGTGATCCAGTCACCTTAACCACCACACCATTGGCTGTCCCATTCTGTGTATTTCTTATAAAGAGATTTGTCGTTGGATTTAGGACCCACCCAGAAAATCCAGGATAGTCTCCTTATCTCAAGACCCTTAAATTATTTCTGCAAACATTCTTTTTCTTAGTAAGATAGTATTCACAGGTTCCATATTTAGACATAGATATGTCTTGTTGGAGGCACCACTCAACTCACTACAAGGAGGAAGATTTAAATTTATATATAATAGTTAATAGCCTTTAGTTTCTCTACCATCTAACAAGGATGACTTATATGGAAAACAACTTCAGTAGTTTGGATGATGAATAGGAAAGGAATGGTGAGTATACTTGCAATCATGATGTAAACAGTGAAAAAAATAAGATTGTTTTTCCTGGAGAAGAAGAAACTCAGTGATGTCATAACTCTCTTTATATATTTTGAGGAATGGTTTGAGTAGATGGACTTCGATATAATTTCTGAGGAGTAGAGTTAAAATTGATAATCAGTAGCTATCAGAAGTCAGATTATAGGCCCAATTTGAGACAAAGTATTCTAAAATAACTGTCCACAGCTGGGATGAATTGCGTAAAAGGAAGCAAATTTTCTCTTACTGAAGGTATTTATATATAATTAGGTAAGAAGTTGTAAAACTAATTAAAACCACTCATGAGCTTTAAACTGGCACATCAGGATTTTAAAATCAGAAGGTACTTTAGAATTATCTGGGAATCTTTTAAAATTGTTATATGTTATGTAGGTAGGGGTGGGATCAAAATATGTATGATTAATAAACTCCCTTAATAATTCCCCTTAATTTCTATTGGTTTCGATTGGTGGATTCCAAAGTGTGATCCAAATCAGCAGTATCAGTGTTATCTGGGAACTTGCTGGAGATGCGAATTTTTGATCTCTACCCGGGAACAAAATCAAAATCTTAGGAAGTGGGAGTCCACAGAATCTTTCTTTGAACCACCTCTAGGTGACTGATGGATGCTAAAGTTTAAGAATCACTGGTTTAGGTCACTTTTCAAGTTCCTTCCAACCCAGAGATTTTGATTCCAAGAGATAGAAGAAAAGAACAAAGCACTCAATCAACAACAAATCTAAAATTGAATTGAAAATGTGAACAGGGAGTCATGGCAGGATTGCCAGCAAATTCTGCAGAGGCCGTATTGTTCTGCGTATTGTTCCTCTAAGCCTGGATAATCATGTTCAATGATGTATATTCACGTTAAGAGGATTCTTCAAGTGGAAAATGTTCCTGAAAGGTTTAAACACCGTGAATGATCCCAAACTCATCATTGTGTCATGGGAGCAGGGACCACTAAGAATGCAACTACAAAGAGGAAAATAAAAAGAGAGAAGAGTTTGGCAACTTCATGCAGATAAGATTGAGATTATTCCAGCCAGGGCTATCTAATCAGTTTGGAAGAAAGACAAACATTTGGTTGTAGGCCAATGTATATTATTAATGTTAGAGAAATGAACTTTGAAAATTGAATTTAAATATATACAAAAAGAAAGGAAAAGGAAGAATATATATTTAGAAATACTAGTTCCAGAAGAATAGCAAATGTAATCATGCCCTCTTAAGCAAAGATTCTCATGTAGATGTAGCATGTATATCATGAAGACTAATGTGCTTGCTATTACTGTATTATTGAATAACATATGTGCTTTGGATGTAGGAAGTATTGCACTATGGTTTGAATCCATCCTCCCCCAAATTCATGTGTTGAAATTTGGTTGTGACAGGATTAGGTGGGTGAAAACTTAATCTGACTGTGGTATTTAAAGGTATAAACTATAGCAGGAGATTAAAATTGAAGTCATTGGGGTGGAGCCCCATAAGTGAAGACCAGTGAGTTCATGATAGAGAATGAGACAGAAGCGCATAGACATGGGTACACACGCTTGCTCTGTATTGCCTTAGAACTTTGTATGTCCTTTACAGAAAAGAAGGCCCTCATTAGAAATAGCAACTTTGATCTTGGGAACTCCAAATCCATGAACTAAATATATCTCTATTCTGATCACCCAATTTCAGGAGTCTAATTAATATAGAGTCATTGGAAAAGTCATGACTCATTTTTGCATAAAAAATCATAGAAAAATATGTCATGAATTTTACATCACAATAAATAATAAACAGATTAAAACATATTACAACTGGTAAAACAGCATGCATTTATTGAATAGGTCTTGGTTGGGCAAACTATTATTTAAAGTGCTTTTGCTTGCAAGGAGGCATAAGAACATTGGAACTTCAAACTGATTTAAAGAACAAAAAGTAAATATTTAGTGGCTCATTGAGAAATGCAGGATTTTTCAGGTTTTAAAAAAAGGTTGATCTAATAGCTAATTGATGATGTATCCAAGAAACAATTTCGTTTTCAATCTCTTCAGTCCTAGATCCAAGGTATTGGCTTCAATTCCAGGTTGTCTTTACTGCAGTTGCAACAGAACTTCCGTTAGCAAAGCAAATCACATTCATTTTTTGTCATGTCAAAAGAGAAAAAACAAATTCTCTTTTCCTTACTCATCTTGAACTTCTCTCTAATTGAATTATCTTAAGTCAGATGTCCATCACTGAACCTCCTTCATGGCAAGGGTCATGGAATTGACTACTGTCAATTAAACTTGATGCTTAGCATGGGGTGATGTGATCTAGTCCTCTTTGACTCGAGTCAAATTTACCTTTAGAAGGAGAAGGAAAGTGTGAATACCAGTTAATGGGTAATGAAAAATACACAATTCAGAGCAAGCAAGTGGCATGGAGGTCAAGGCACTAGATTCCACATGGCCAACTCCATGGTTTGAATCTTGGACGGGGGGCTTGAAAAATCACACTGGGCATGTATGTGTGTGTATGCCCAAAGTCCCAAGAGGAGATTGAAGGAGAAGGGATTGTGGGGTGCCCACCCTCCTTGAGGAGGGATAATTTCTCACTTTCTCTTTTTTTCTCTCTCTCATTGTCTCTCTTTGGCAAGCACATGCACCCTATAGCAAAAACAAAACAAAACAAAACAAAAAACAAGATTTAGTTCAGATGAAAACTTGCAGATAAAACTTGCTAAATGTTTGACATTTTCCCTGGAGTTATATTACTGATACATATTTGTTTAGTTCTGAAAAATATAAAGTTCACGATACCTCTAACCATACAATGTTTTTATATGAATTATCTTATTTTTATTATTTTTATTTGAAAAATAAAAATCCAATAGGCAAGCTGAGAAGGGAGGTGAATGGGTAAAAGAATCTAATAAGAAGACCATTTTATAATTTATCAAATTCAGAATTCTCAGAGCATAATCTCTTACACTTAGACATCCAAGTGTATGTACATGTGTAAATGGTCCCAAGAGGATATATTTCCTTTACAGTTAAAAAAAAATAAGAGGAAGGTAGTCTCAGAGAATGCAGAGCAGAAGGTTATAGGATGAATAGGCACATTTAAACTCCATGCCTATACAAATCTGGGCAAAACATCCAACTTTCCTGAGTTCTTAATTCACCTGTTTATTTAGGACATGGATTTATTAAAGTACAATCTTCTTCCCTTGTATTTTTTTTTTTTTTTGGAGAGGTTTTCACTATAGGGCGCGTGCGCTCGCCAGACAGACAGAGACAAAGAGACAGAAAGCGAGAAATCACCCCCCAGGGGAGATGGTCACGCCGCAATCCCTTCTCCTCCATTCTCCTCTCGGGATCTTGGGCACGCACGCACACGCGCCTGGCATGAGTTTTAAGCCACCGGGTCTGGGACGCGAACCACAGTCGACTACGTGGGGTCCAGCGACATAGCCATTACGCTAACTGCTGGTTCCCTTCCCTTGTAATTTGAGATTGGATGATCCATATTTCAAGTGTACCCAAAACATTTGATTATTTTGCTTTGGAAATTGAAACCTAACTTAGAACCAGAAAACATATGTTGAGGTCCCAAGTGTTCTGAATAATAAGAGACGATTACTGTGTCAACTTTGGAGGGAAGACATTTAGTACAAGCATCTTTCCCTGGACCCCCACTTTTTTTTTTATCTCTGGTAGGTAGATTCTCAGAAAAGACTATTACCCACTAAGTGGTTCTCCAGGCATGCCAATACATTGGACTTCTCTAAAAAGACAATCATTACATATTTGTCTATCTTTTATTTAGAACAGAAGCTGAGGGTTACACAAGGCAAGGCAGAGCAAAAGACACTGTCTGGTTCAGACCTTGACCCATGGACTCCATCCTCAGTATAAGCTCCTATATTTAGCCAGAGCCACCCACATGAGACAGCATCTGGTCCCGTCAGTCCCAGTTCCTGCTCCATAAAGATCTTACCTTTGTCTATACATTCTTAGGCTACTTTTCAAAATATCTTTTGGAATTACATAAAAGTTTTTTCCTGGAAAATGTAATTTTCTCCACTGGTTATTTATATAGTAGTGATTTAGGGCCCTTATAGATAGGCACCTGGGGCAAATGGCCCAATGGTTGGCTCTTTAATCATCTTCTGCAGTTAGCAGTTTTCTCTGTGCCTGCTTTGGCTTCTTGCCTTGGCTCTGAAACACATTTCTACTAACGCGAGCATGATTTATAGGTGATCTCTCTTTAATAGGAGGAAGAATGTGGTGTAATTGAGAGGACCCTCGACTGAGGGTCAAAGGAGGTTGGTTTGCTCCCCAACCTGCAGCAAATTAACTTTGCAGCTGTTAAATCAGTTATGGCAACTGTTCCTAGCCTCAGTTTCCTAATCTGTAAGGTGAAGGGATTGGATCAGGGTGAAGTCACCCAAGCAGTTTAATTTACATCTTCCTATTGAAGCCTCCTCTGCATATTCACTGTGCCCTGCCCAACTTTGAGGCTACTATTTCTTACCTGCTCAAGGGAAGAGAGAAGAAAAGACACTGAATGCTTCTTACTCCCTAACTCACAGATATTTTACAAAAATAAAATGCTATATTTTTAAGAACATATAGGCTGAGGGCCAATAGATCACAGATATTTTACAAAAATAAAATGCTATATTTTTAAGAACATATAGGCTGAGGGCCAATAGAAAGTGTGTGTGTGTGTGTGTGTGTCTGTACAATGTGCATGTATATGTGTGCATATATCATATACATGAAACTTCCTGATTGCTTTCATTTCTTTATGGCCTCTATTTGTGGCTATAAGCCTAAAGAAACTGTTTCTTTTGAGCAAATGGTCATTCTGGGCACTCATGTATCTGCAGCTGTGGAGTTAAGTCCTTCAGCAGCAGGAGCCAAATGCTCTGGGCACACTATCTGATGTGATGACACTAATATGATAGCAATAACCACCTGTCAATCTCAGTTTTTAAGGGAAAGCGTTTAAATACAAATGATCTTTAAATAATCCATTGTTTCTAGAGAGAATCGTGAGTTTATGAATCTATCTTCATATGCACACTCCATAAAGGCAGGGATTATGCTCTGTTCTGTTGTGTCCTTGGCCCCTAGAATAGTGTCTGACACTTAGAAGGAGTTTGACAAATATTGGTGAATGAAAGATAAAACTGATCCCAGTTTAGAGAAGAGAACGTGATAAGTGGTTGGGGCACGTCAGCTATCTTCCACCCCACATTCCTCACTCAGCTCAAGAATAGCCATAACATAACCAACAGAACACCTTCAGTGAAGGAACACTACCCTCTGGTCTCTGACATTTGTCCCCTGCCTATCCACTTTCCCCTGATGGGCTGCCATGTGCCAGTGCGCATGTGTGTGCGTGCGTGTGTGTGTGTGTGTGTGTGTGCATTTTCCTCTCTTTGCTGAATGATGTCCTGTCTCTCAATGCCAATATTGAGAGGTTTCCTCTATCACCAGGTGTCTACTTAGCTGAAGTGTCTTTTAATATGGATTAGCAGCTTGTGGAAACATTAGGTTGATGGATAGTTGACTATTATAAACCATCGAACTGACATGGATTAAGAAAAAGAATAGAATTGACTTTGGTAAAGCAGGAGGAGAATTTGGGGCAAATGAGGGTTACTTCTGTATTAATACTTTATGATAACTTGTCCTGAAGTCCTAGTGACTTTGTTTAGAAAAACATAGGAAAGTTGTGAAGAGCGTTGGGAGTGCAATCAGATGATCAAAATTTCACGGCTCTACCCTCTTTGTACTGCACAAACAGTTAAGAATGTGGAATAGTGTTAAATGCAAATTCATTCTTTACAAAGTTGATCCAGTTTTTTTGGTTTGGTATTTTAAGTTTGTGTATTGTTTTTCAGGCCCATACTAGACTCTATTAAAGTTATTTAAGGCTACTTTAACTGTATGTTTTTACCTTGAATTAAAATCTCAAACTTCTGTTTATGAAGATAGTTTGTAATAACCCACATCCATACTGCATATTTATTTTTTCAGCACCTGATCATATGCCAGCCCTTACAGTATTTGCTTCCCGTTGTCTTGTCCACTTTGGTCGTAACTGAGGGACTGCAACTGCCTTGGCAGGACGAGAAAGAGAGCAGTAGCTTTGTGTATGAAGTCAGACAGGCCCCCCAGCCCCTGTGGCCTGTGGTACATACATGTCAGCATATAGTAACCCTCAATGAGTTTTACCCCTTAGGATCCCTTCACTGGCAATAAGGTCCAGGACTTTGAGGCCAGCTCCACAAGCCTCAGCTCCCATGAACTTCCCCAAATGCCTCTGCCCAGAATACTCTGCTTCTAAGAAGCAGAGTGGTTCATCAGGACTGGGTTTTAGGAGACCCTTAACTCTGTAATTTCTCTAAGATCCTAGACTTTCTCTAATAGTAAAGTGCACCTCTGAACCCAAATGAAGGTTGTATTCTTCAGCCTTCTTCTGTTCCATCCAGCACTCCTTTCTAGAATAGGTAATCGAGTCAAAGCCTGTAATTATGAGCAAGGACCCTGGAGCCACATACACAAGATCTGAACCCTGTCTGACTGTTTTCTCCTGTGGGACCTCAGTGTGTTAATCAAGCTCTCGCTACCTTAGTTTATTCATTTGTAAAATTATATGCTCATAGTACCTTCCTGATAAATGTGTTGTTAGGGTTAAGTAAAAATATTTGGCACAAGTACACAGCCTATAAATGCTAGTAATAAAACATTTCAGGAAGAAAGAAAGCCCCCCTTGCCCAGTGCTATTAAAAAAAAAAGATACTTGCATGATGCTTGAAGAAAATGAGCTGGTTGAGGCATAATAAATGATATATTGTTTATTAGATAGAAAAATGGATCTTCTCAATTATTATTCACTGAGATTGGAATTAACATTTTGCTTAACAGAGATTCTCTGTAAATGCATGAGAAAGTGAATTTTTTTAAAAAAATAAAATAGATTAAAATAAATTTAAACAGTTAAAGTCTCCTGAGAACAATTTAAACTTTTGATGGTTCTGCAGTCATTCTATGATACCCAAGTTACTTCTTGGTCATTATCATGAACAATTTCACCATGCACCTTTATTCACACATGACATATGCTCAATATGTGTTTGCTGGTAGAATGCTTAGATATGAATGGACATCAATAATCATTATATTATTGTAGATGGTTAAAGTGCTAGTAAAGAGAATGTCAGATATTTCACTGCCTAGAATATTACCATGAAAAGCTTCTTGGATCCCAACGACTCTCTTTTCTTCAGATAGAGTGAAGTGATTACTTGGCATCACACAGCTTAGGCATGGCCAGGCAAGGATGTGGATCTAATGTGTTAAGCTACAACATAGGTTGCCAAATAAATAAACAGGTGCCCAGTTAAATTTAGATTTTATGGCCCAGCTGTGGCAGCATGTACTGCTAGGTCACCACATTTCTCAGGCTGAGACTACATGGGAGACTTGGGTTTGATTCCTTTTTCAACCAAAATACCAGGTGTGATGGTATTGCCTATAATCCTAGAATTCAGAGGACAGGAGGATAGAAAACTTGAGGCTGGCTCTGGCAATATATTGTGTGACCCAGAAAAGAGCCAGGCATGGTGGCATAGACCTACAATTTCAGCTGGGAGACTGAAGCAGAGGACTAAGACATGGAAAGATCTTGTCTTAAAAATAAATACATAAATAAATAAATAAACAAATTTCAAATATTAAACATTTGAGGGCAAATATTTTCGATTTATTGAATATGTTTAATGTAAGTCTCAAAGATTAAATACGTAATCTAAAATATTATTTATATTTTATTTAAAATTCGAATGGAACTGAGCATCCTGTACTTACATTGACAATGTCTGAAAATCCCATTTCAATGTCCAAATGCTTTTTCACTCACCATTTCTGCACAGCCTCCCTCTGTGAACCGATGAGATCTGAGATATTTTCAGACACAGTGGGCAAACTGATTCTCTGAAATTTTGTGTCTCTTTCTGCTCCCTATGGCTAGGGAAAACCGAGTTTCTGCTGCCCTCTTCTCCTGTCTCACTATTCTTCCACCAGCTCTTCTATTTGTTTAAAAATCTGTGATCCGTCTTCCAAATTCTAGTCCTACCTAATCCTTGCCTGGGCATGCCTTAGTTTAATTGTTATTAGAATGACTCAGTCACCTGAAACTCTTCTCATTTGTAAACCAAACATCTTTCTTACAACCCTTGTCCATTCCTTCTCTGAGTTTTCTATTTTTAAAATGCAATAACCAATGTCACAACCATCCACTTGCCAACCACATAAGGAGTAAAGTCTGTTCCCATCCACCCTTACTGCAGCCACATCCAATCAATGGCCTGGTCTTCTTGTTCCTGTTTTCAAAACATTTTCCCCAGTCCATCTTATACTTTGCCAAGGGCGCAAGTCTAGAGGAGCTCATATCTCTTCATTTGCAGACCAATGGGATTGTTTCCTGATGGTCTGTTTCTTCCTCCTGCAAATAGTTTTGCTAATCGCATGCTCAGATTAAAATCTCTAAAATAAGAGATTTTTTTTTTTGACAAGAGAAAAATAACCAAAAGCAAAAGTAACACCATTTATGCACAAGGAATTGTCAGCAGAGAACTTACGAGTGAACAAGAAACATATGAAAATATGCTCAAAGTCACCAATGGTCCAGGGAAATGCAAATTAAATAATGAGACAGCAGTTTATGATGAATCACTGTAAAAGAAATGCAAAGAACAGTAACAGCTAATGTCGAGAAGGATGTAGGAAAAGGAGTACTCTCATATACATACACCATGTGTAAATGTGAATTGATAGTCTTTAAAAGCAATCTAGCATAATCCATCAAAATTAAAAATGCACGCGTGTTTTGACATGTAGGATCAATACCACTCTGAGGAACCTATCTCATAAAAAGAAATCAACTAGGACTTAAACACATACGCTCAGAAGTATTTGCTGCAGAGGATTTTGAAATAGAAAAGCAAACCAAGATACAAACAAAAAATTTTTGAGAAAAAAGTAACACCAAGAAACAAAAAAATGGATAAATAATCAGCATAGAGAGTTATAGAGGCATTAGAAGAATAAATTACTAGTTCAGCAATATGGGAGTTAATTTAGAGGGATTTTCATAAGTGAGAAAAGATACAGAAACATGTGTGTATATGATCTCATGTTTTAAACATGACCCAATTCATTCATGTATTTGTATCTATATAGACTAGTATACAAATGTCTGTGTACATGCATACACACACACACACACACACTTTCATGAATAAAATATCCAGAAAAGCACACATTATAAGGTTGTTAACATGAGATTCTTTGGGTGAGGAGTGATGAAGATCCCATGTAAATTGGCAGGGGCAAATGTAGATGCAAAACATTAAT
The DNA here is from genome assembly GCF_000334495.1 of Tupaia belangeri chinensis. NCBI lineage: Eukaryota > Metazoa > Chordata > Mammalia > Scandentia > Tupaiidae > Tupaia > Tupaia belangeri. Next base: position 65,809 of record NW_006199830.1, on the reverse strand, counting down.
TTTATATTACCTGCTATGACTTTTAAAGATCACCTTTTGTCTATAAAATAATAACAAATATTCATCCCCCACTAGCTGCCTTTAGTCTATGTTCCTGGCTTTAGTCTATGCTTATGGACTTGTATAGCACTTCTTTCTGAATGAACTTTTCATCCTAACCAAAATGATCATGTCACTGAGCCAGAAGCCTGTGACCCATTACAGGGGCCTTCCTTTTGCACTATAATTCATTTTCTCTGGATTCATCTTGGATTCCCTCCTGCCCCTATCCTGTACCTATACCCTGTATGACCCTGACACCTCCTACCTTCTTTTCTGTTATTTCTTTAAGGAATTTCATTTGCCTTATGAACAGTCTCCTAGTCCCTTTGGCTTTCCTTTTTGTGTCTTCTCTATAATAGCAATAGGTAAGTTCTCATAGGGACCATTCCTTCAACATCTACCTGATCATTCTACCAGTTCACCTGCTAGAGAGCATCCCATTGACTATTATGTCCAGTGGAACTGTTTCAGCATGCACAGGAGGATAGTGGGCATAATCATTAGCCTTGTTCTTCCAACTTCAATTTAAATCCAACGTCTGAGCCTGAATGCTATGTTTTCTTCATTAAATTGTGTGTGTGTGTGTGTGTGTGTATATATATATATATATACAGATATATATATACATATTTGTATGTGAAAGAATGCCATCTGCTGCCTCATCTTTCTGAGACTGATATTACCTTGTCCCTGGACCTCACTTTCTGGCTACTTTCCTGAGTTCCTGGCCTTTCTTTTTCTCAGCTATGTAGTAGAGGCAGTTTCTACATCTTCTATAAATGCTGTCCTAGACAGGGGTTAGATACAGGCTACCACCGTTAGTGAGAGCCTGCTTCCTGCTAGGCACTCTGCTCAGCATATTATATATAGCAACCATGTAAGCAATGTTTTGTGATTAGTACTTTATAGATGGCGTAGAAAGGTTCAGCAAATTGTCCTAGGTCAGGGCAGTGGCCATAATGAACCCATCCCCCAAAATGCATATGTTGGTACCTAGTGCAGCATAGTGTTATTTGGACGTGGAGCCTATGGGAGGTAAGTATATTAGGGTTATTGCCTTTATAAGTAGAGGTTGGAGAGGTAGTCACATTTTCTTACATGTGATACGAAGAGAAGTCTGCAATCCTGTAGAGGCTCCTTACCAGAGCTCAATTATGCTTGCTCCCTGATCATAGACATTCAACTTCTAGAACTGTGAGAAATTTGTTTCTGTTGTTTATAAGCCACCCAGCCACCTGATTCTATTGTTATAGCACTCTATATTGACCAAGAGTAGCAAAGCCATGATCCTCAGCATCTACACTTCTGTGAACCTCTGCCATGCAAAGCTAATGTCAGCTGCAAAGTTAGGACTTAGCATGGGGTACAAGGGCAAGCTAACATGGAAGGAAGAGCCACATCAAACTGAAGGAACACAGGACTTTTGGTCAATTCAGTCACAGTTGGCTAGAGTCCACAGAGGGTCAAAGATGGGAGCCAGAAAACTGGGAAACATTATAGGGGGCCTTCCTCTTGCCCTACAGGTCATTCCCTCGGCAATAGACTAAGGGCTCTCTTGAAAATCCTTGTATGTATTTACCTTGCAAGTATTTATCTCCTATCTCTTAACCTTTCCCTATGCTGAAGTCTTAGCTCAATCAAATCCCAAGTGCCTTTCTGAATGTTCCCTATTCAGTTGCTTCCTAAGTCTTGTTGCTGCTTGAAGTGACAGTAAACTCATCCTGGGGATTATTTATTAGTTCATGTCTGGCTGGTGCATTAGGTGTCTGCAAGAATGCACATCCTTCAGGAAAACAAGTACAAAATAATGCCCCTATCCAAAGGATTGGACCTAGAACTAGTTGGAGTGCATCCCTGATTTGAACTCACCCAGGGATTCAGGGAGGAAAGCTTGCGGTTCACAGGTCTAGGTTTTCTTTCACTTACCTGGTAGATACAGTGTCTATGAGCTGTGGTATTCACACATGCCCAGCGTGCTGCCAGCAGGGATCAAAGACAGAGTCAAAAGAGGCAGAAATAGCAAAAATCCAATTCCGATGTCTTTGCAGTTTGCAGTCATTTAGCATTTCATCTGTATGAATTTTCCAGCGTGCATATAGGGGTGTGTGCATTTAACTTTTGACCCTTAGCTGCCCATTGTCCCATATGAACTTTCAGAGTATCCAGAAATTCACACTATTAGTCAGAAGGGACACATGTGGGGTGATAAGAAGACAATCAATTCAGTAACATAGCCAGATTAAAAAGAAATTTTTGGAGTCAAAATTACTGTATCTCTGCCCTTTTGATTTCCCCTACCCTCTTCGACCCTTTCAGCAATTCCTGCTTCTATTCTGGCCTGATGGGGTCAAAATATCACAAAATCGTCCATTCTAACATGAGTCTTATTCATTTTTTCTTGAAATATCAAAGAAGTCGGTGTGCTCTCAGAAACATTGTATATCAAGAGACTGGGTTCTCTGTTCCTCATTTGAACTTTCTGAGGTTCCTGCAACACCAACTTAAGTTCAGTCAGTTTGATGTTATGACTTTGAGTTTGGTGTTTAAGGTGCTATGAAATAAACATCAATACAATGTTGGCTCTTGTTTCATTTGAACTATTTAGCCCTCTAGGGCAGACTCCGGCAAATCTAGAAATTTGAGTTTCACCGATTACTGAGCTTTAAGGAAGGACTGAAGTTATGAATTAAGGGAGCCTGAGTTTCAAAAACTGCTTCTAACTTAAAGTAAACAGCTCAGGCTGTTCATCAGCATTTCCCAAACCATCTCTGGTTAAAAGTTGGCCCCATTGGAAGTCAGTCTACAGCCTGTCTCCATTCTTCCAGAATTACAGGTTGCCATGGTTACAGTGGCTTCTGGAAATGAACTTCATAATTGCTGCATATTGCATATAAACAGCTGGATTCCCTCTTTCAATTTCACTCTGAAACAATGAAGGCCCAAGAAAATGGCCTTGTATTTGAATCATTGACATGCTAAAGACCATTATACCAGGAGCGAAGCATCTCAGCATAGGGAAACTTGAAGAAATGATAAAGTTAAATTCCTGAGGCTCTATATATGTAGATGAGAAGAGGGTGCATATGTGTTATTCCACATACACAGAATCAGAATACTTGAAAAGCTGAAAGAGTCCTTTCTTTCAAAGACTCATTCATATGACTCACTTTACAGAAAACCCAGAGATTGAGAGTTTTCTTTGCAAGGTCACACAGCAAGGCAGGTGTGGAATTGTAGTTACGGGAAAACCTGGTGCTGGGGATGCTGCTCTGGCTTAAGATTCAGACTCTGAGCTCAAGTTCTGCCTCTGCTAAGACTCAGCTCTTTGACTTCCAAGAGTCATTAAATCTGGTGTTCTGTCAGCCTTCTACAATCTAAAGAATTAGTCAGAAGAGCTACCAGTACATGTACTCACCAGCATCGTCTTCTGTAGGAACAGTGGCTACAAGTTGTGATTAGTGGCTATCTATACCCCAAATATCTGCTAAACTTGCTGCCCGGGGGCTTCTAAGAGTCCCATTCTATATTCCCCTTTAAAGAAACATAGTGAATGTGATCATTGAACTAAAATTACTCTGAGGAAGCTGTGATATTAACAGTTGCTAATACCCTAGCAAAGAACAGTTGATCAAGTTAGATGATCACATAGTACAGTATTTAGGCATAGAGAGGTGGATGAGAAAGGAGTTCCTTTTGGTGAAATAGATTGCTTATAGGCGGTAGATATTTGGGGGGCTTGTAGGAAACCCGAGTCTAGTTGATAGAATTAAAGGATGCAGAATAGGTACAAAAAGAGGAGACCCATTTAATACTATGAGATTTCTTTCTATGTCTTTCCATTCTTTTATGTAGTTGGCTCTCTCTGTGAAAATGCCTTGAAATGCTCCCAAGAAAAGTTACACATAAAATAACAATGCTGGTAAGGTATTTTTTTTTTTTTAATGAAATAAGAGCAATTGACCACACAGGGCTGTTGATAGAGACCTATTTCTCTGTACCACCTAGAGCTTACACTGGTAACCTCCTGGTTATGCATGTAAAATTTCAGAGGCCAGTCTCACTGCTCCTCAGAGCTGCCCTCTCTGTCCATCCTGTTACGGTTTTGATTTTCCACCAGGTGAGCCTGCTGTGAAATACAGCGTGTAATAAGGAGAGGGTTTCATCCTCCTATTTAAAGCTGGATTTTCTTTTCAGACAGGTTGTTCTCTAGAATCATGAAGAGAGGGATATGCAACCCTCTGCAGTCTTTGCATCCTTTATAGTAGAGTCCGCAATGCATTCATTTTTAAGAAACAGCAAACAAACCACAAAATTAAACATACAAACTAACAACAACAAAAATAAACATTTTTAACTCCCAGGATCACAACTGGGGTTAAACAAGGCTATCAGGGAACTACTTCTCTTCAGCTAGAAGCAGACCTCCTGATCATCTACACAATTGGGTATAGCCCAATGCCTCTTTGATCCTTTTCATTGATCCCACCCAGTTGCTTATGCACAGAATAGCCCTTCCTAGTTCATGCTTACGGTATTGTCCTCTGACATTTCTGTTTTCGTCTTTAGTCATCTCTGTATTTATCGTTGTCTCTGTCACTGATCATTTTACCATCCAACTATTTCAAAAGAAAAACATGCCTCTCTTGTTGTTTAAGTTCTCCACCAGGACCAGTGGATGGTGCGGTTGTTAAGGCACTGGACTCGCACATGGCTGATCGTGTTTCAAGTCCCGAACCTGGTGGCCTGCTTTTTTATGCTTACTCTCTTTCTGTCTCTCTCTGGTCAAATGAATAATAATAATAAATAAAAATGAATAAATCATTATTAACAAAAAGCTCCTCTATGCCTCAAATTTCTGCATGTTCCATCTCCTTTTTGAATCTTGTGTTCCAAAAGCACAAAATGTTCTTTAAGAGGAGTGACTAGAAACTCTGATTTTTTTTTCCAAAGGACTCAGCACTTAATAGCAATTTGTTGATTTTCAAGTATTTTGATGCACTTCAGAATTTTCATCCCTAGACTTGGACACAAATCACCCGTTCATCAACTTTAAAAAAAATAATAAGTGTCTATTATGTGTTAGAAATTTTTATAAATAATACCTTCTTTCCTTAAAAGTCTATTGACTCAGGAACAAGACAAATTAAGCTAAAAATTGGACATATGGAGAAAATGGAATATTTTGCCAAGAGGCAATTTCAGTTTCAACTACTATGGTACAGACTGGTTTAGAAGTTCCCTGTGAGAAAAGCTAGATGGTTGTTTCCAATTTTTTTTTCTTTTTTTTTGGAGAGATTTTTGCTATACGACACATGCACTCACCAGAGAGAGAGAGACAGAGAGGTAGAAAGCAAGAAATCATCACCATCCCCCACCCCACCATGGGGATGGCTATGCTGCAGTCCTTCTCCTCCATTTTCCTCTTGGGATCTTGGGCATGCATGCACATGTGCCCAGGGTGAGTTTTAAGCCACCGGGTCCAGGACGCGAACCACGGTCGACTACGTGGGAGTCCAGCGACATAGCCATTACGCTATCTGCTAATCCCCTGATGAAGGTTTCTGAGTTTGTTGGAAGGACAGAAAGGGTTTTGAAGATGCTAAAACGAATTTTATTTTGTTTTCTACTGACCTCTACTTGCAAGGTTATGCTAAGGAGCAGGAGGATGTATGTATATCAGGTCTCTAGCTAAAACTCATGTAGTTCATTTTAAGAGAAAGGTATCTTGCCTCGGTCCAGAAATGTCAGGAGATTGTTGGATGGAGTGCTGGTGGAAAGAAGTAGTATTGCGAGACAGAACTTTCTGTGACAGACTCTATTTCCTTGTTTTACGTAATCCTTATCCACTCACCCGGGGCTGTCATTCCTGCCTCTGTGCCCTCTAGAGCAAACGCAGCCAGCACAGTGACATTTTAATAATAATACTTTGTACTTATACAGCACCTGTCAGCCAATGATCTCAAAGTACTTTCCCTGAGATTAACTCATTAATCCTCACAAGGATAAGTGACTTTCTCAAGGTCATAGAACAGTGAATGTCAGGGGCAGGTGAAATTCTTGAGTTCCCCTGCTTGCAATAAAGTGCCCAAGGTTCTCTATCTGCCCACCCACTACCAATCCATCTTTGACATAACTCAACTCACAAAGCCACCATGAGTTTATAATTGCGTGCTTGGGTCTTCCATGCAAATATGCTTGCTTCATCAGTCCAGTGGTTAGACATCTCTGTTTAGAAACTCTCTATCTACAGCTGAAATTGTAAAAGTTTTGGAGAGAAGGCAGAGATGGCTGAAAAATACCACCTTTAGAATGTATCACCTTGCTCTTTTTAAGGAAACAAACCAGCCTGAACACACCGATTTTCCTTTAGAGGATGTCTGAGAGCTGGAACCCCATGTTCTCTCACCTTCCTTGGTACCTGACCCCTGCCTGTGTTGAGGGATATCTGGCCTTATACAACCATAACTGTCTATGCATTTATTCACACAATTTTTTTCTGCATTCTTCTCCTCTAGTTAAAAGTTGGGCAATGAGCGGTACATACTGGCAGATACTGCTGCTCTGCAGACCAAGGCCACATTAAAGACCAGGATTTGATTGCTGGCCCAACCTAAAGTCAGGACTTGGTGGCATACACCTGCAATGTTTGTGTCTGATGCAGGCATGAACTAACTGAGGGTAAGACAGAAAATCATAATTATGAAAACTTAGGGTAGAATACAACTATATGTCATTTTATTACAGTAGGACCTGCATATCAATTGTCCCAAATTTACACACACACAAACATGCACACACACACACACACACATTCATATATATATAAATTTAAGACAATGTATGTGTGTATGTATATATTTTATGTGTGTGTATATGTATATACATATATTATATATATATATATAGAGAGAGAGAGAGAGAGACAGAGAGAGAGAGAGAGAGTGAGAGTGGGGGGGAGTTTATTTATGCTTATTAATGCATTTCTTTTACAAAAGAGCTGTTATATAAGAGGGACCCCTGACAGGGTGATGGCTTGTTCAGGTCAACTCAAGAACCAAACACTGGACTTTCTCTTATGGTTCCAGTATCACACTGGGCAATTGCCCTGGTTCTATGTGGTTTACAGCCCATTCCCTTTTTGTGAGTTGCTAATCTGCTTATTACTATCTATTCCCACTCTGTAGAGAAACAAGGGCAATATCATACAAAAGGGAATAGGGTGTCAGTCCTCGCCAGAAAGACAGAGAGACAGAAAGTGAGAAATCACTCCCCAGGGGAGGATGGCCATGTCATAACCCCTTCTCTTCCATTCTCCTCTCAGAATCTTGGGCATGCACACACATACATGCCTGGCGTGAGTTTAAGTCACGGGGTCTGGGACTCAAACTGCAGTTGACTACATGGGAGTTTAGTGACATAGCCATTATGCCTACTGCTGGTCCCTCTCTGGGCTCTTTCAATGGAGGAATAGCAAGAGCTGGCAGGGCCAGGGTGTGTGTATGCAGTTGTACTCAGCTCAGTTCCCTACCCTCCACATGCTCTTCTATAGCAGGTTTAAATCAAAAACTAGTTAACCACCATTTGACAAGTATGGTAACTGTGGTGACTGCATGGGAGAGGAGGAGGAAGCTGGCATAAAGGATTCAAGGCAGTGTTTAGAAATAGTAGCAGTGACATAGCTGAAAAACCCTCTTTTAGGCAGAGAATATCTGCCTGATTTCATGGCAGATGCAGAATTAATGACTATTGTTCCTGCTGGGGTTTGGGAGAGACCTGAAGCCTGGGTGTTAAAGTCCTGGCTTTATACGTTTTATAAATATTAATGCATTATAATATTATATTAAAGAATTGTCTCATAGCTAAGTGGAGGGACCCTATTTTCTTCTCCTGTAACCTTCTGTTCCCCCATCTTCTCTTGTAGGATTAAATTAGGTAGAGCACTGTAAATGCCTCAGTAACTGCCCTTTATGCTTTTATAGGGAAGGTCTAGCAATTATGCTACCCACAAAGAGAACCATCTAGCTTAGTATGGCCACAAAGCTTAGAATTGTTAAGTGGTCTGTAGGCCAGTGGAAGAGAGATTGAAAAGGCTAAGGAAACTAGGAAGCCCGTACTAGATTTCAGGATGCAGGATGCCAACCTTCTCTCCCCTTCTCCATCCACTAAGATTGCAGTTTCCATAGAGGCCAAGGAGCTGTCACCAAAGTGTACAATTGCCTCATTACCAGAGAAAGGAGCTGCACACTGGGAACCTTCTCAGCCCCCTGGGGCACAGAGACCCAGGATAGCAGAGCAGCAATGCACCCCCTGCTGGCTTTTATTGTATGCTAATGTAATGGGGCCATCAGTCTGAAGGCTGTCTGTGCATAGAAACAGGATTTCTTTCTGTCTAGTTGGAACAGTCATTTGAAATTGCAGCAAGTGGAAAGTAGTATGAGTTTTACAGGAGAGGGGGAAGGAGGAAGACGCACAGTGGAAAGGGAGAATGAGCTGGGGGGAGTAAAAAGACTATTCTGTGAGGGGAAATGAGAGAAATTCAGAGAGCTTTCTGCTTTAATGAAGTCTAACTTAAACAAAATGCGGGGTAACGGACCAGCATGTACTTTTCATTGCCGAACACCAAAAAATATGTAGGGGGCCAAGGCTGCACACAGCTGGGAATCCCAAGGTCACCCAACTTCTGAAGAATGAGAAATTGAGACCAGGCATTCCTCCTGAGTGTGTTTCCTTAGGGAAGAGTTACCACTTACTGGGCTCTTTTCCTTCCTTTCAGAAATGACATCATTCTACTAATGCAATGCAAAAGGTTTCCATGCTGCCTTTGAAATACCTTTTTCTCATTGAGGCATCCATTACCAGGAGTGAATTTGCAGACACTGTTATCGAGCAGGTGGAAATAAAGGAAAAAAAGGTAGGGAGGAAAGAGACAGAGGAAGAAAGAAGAAGGGAGGGAGGGAAAGAAAGGGAAAAAGGAGGGAGGCAGGAAGGATGGTAGTGAGAAAAGGTGTCAGCCTAGCGATCAGGAACCCTATACTAGACATGGTGTAGATTTTCCTTAGACTCTGACCTCACGCCCAAATTATCCCCAATCTGGGATTTACAGAAGAAGTTATATAAACTTACCCATGGCAGAGGCTCTTCAACCTCTGTTCATTTCTTCCTTTCTGATTTCTTGAACTAGTCAGTTTATAAGTCACATATATGGGCACATCTGCTCTCCAGTCACTGGGGTCCTTCTCCTCCAGCTGAGTATGGAACTCTTCAATCAGAAAGCAATTTGTGTCACCTTTTCCTTTTGTATATTTGCTGAGTAACAAGATGTAGACTTAAGAACAGGTCCTATTTTCGACACACTTTTTGGACTAATCATTTCCTCTAGTAATAAATATTAAAAAAAAAAAAACAACCTCTGTATAATATCTAACTTTTAGATCTATCATCAAAAGAAATGTGCTATTACATAACTCGTGGTTATTGAAAAGTGTTCAGTGGTCATGGGTCCTTTCACGTCCACACACCCTTTTTGGGTACCTCAAGGCCATCGTTAGTGTTAAGGCCGTTTGTTATTGGTGAAATGGAGCAGAAAGGTGGACTCATGCAGCATTGCAGGCATGAGGAACCACCAGCAGGACTCCTCTTGATCAAAAAATCCAGCTACATTTTCTATGAGAACATCGGCACTTGCTATATTAAAGATTCCAAAATTTTTTTTCTAGCACTCACCCTCTATGGGCACAGGCCACAGGTTGGCAGGCTTTAAATAACTGAAGATGATTGGAAAGAGGTGTGCGACCTGTGTTCTGCCATCAATTTGACTGTGGTAGTGGACAAGGATCAAACTGTTACCCTTATCTATGCCATAGTTTTTATCTGTAAAACAGGGAATTTGAACATGGAAAAATCTAATGGTGTCACACTACATGTGTGCTGGGAAAAGCCATGTTGTAAGCAGTAAAGATGCATGATGATTAAATGTAAGAAGAAAAATAGTATTTTTTTAAAATCTAATGTTTATACTCTATATTGCATTTGCCAGCTCCACACTATGACATGTAGTGGAAAACTTTGGACATTTCCAGGCTTTCTACATTAGAAACCATGGTTCCTCTGATTCTCTTAAAGCTACCTTGTCTTACACAAGATTTTAATCCTAATGTTCAACAAGGACAAAAAGAGTCAGCTTCTGAAATGAAAAGATTAATGTTGCCATGGATGGGAGAGAAACTAGAGGGAGATTGCTGTCCGAGCATGAGAATTCTATCTTGTAGGATTTTTTTTTCCTTCACAGCAAATAAGGTTTATGGATTGCAATGAGAAGTCTGTCGCATTAAAATAAGTCTTTTTACAGTATTTTCCCATTTAAGCCTCACATGGGCAGCATGCTGGATTGGGCCTGGAAAGGCAGACTCACTAGTTTTTCAATTTAGTTTGTTAATAGCCTGCCTTTCATAAAAGCATCAGGCACAATCACACCAATCCCTAAATCAATAGGATGATGCAGCAATGCCTCACAGAAATGATATTTTTGAAATAAATATATACCATTCAGCCAGGCCCGTTTGACATCAAATTTATATACTCAATAAGAAAGCACAATTAATGGTCCCGAACTGTATTTTCCTTCACCTATTTCACATTTCAAGAAGCACAGGATTTCTTAAGAAAAAAATAATAAAAGGAGGAAAGAAAAAGAGCAGAAAAGCATTCCATTCATAAATGGAATGAAGGTATTAAAACACAATGCCGGCTTGCTGGCGCCTCCCCAGAACTTGTTTATCTTGCCTCTGATCATTTCTCTCTTCATTCTAGTCTTTGCTCAGATATAACCTCTTTAGAGAGGACTTCCCTGATATCCTATATAAGACAGCACATCACTCATTCTCTTTCCATTTACCCTGCTCTTCATAGCGTTTTATTATATTGTATTTCTTTATTGTCATCTGTCTTCCCAACAAATGGAAACATCATGGGGGCAGGGTCTGAGCTTTTGTGATGAACTATATATTCAAACACCCAGAAAACTGTCTAGCTTCTGATATGTATCCAAAATAATATCTTGAATGAATGAATGAGTGAATGAAGAATATATAACTATTTTACTTTCCCTCTATGGTATATTGGTCAGGAAACTGTTATGACATATTCACAGAATAAAACCCTAATAGAGAACATACAAGTCTTCCACTTTCTAAATCAATCAATCAATCAATCATAAAGTCTTAGTTTTCATTATGTTTTCTGCTGGTCCCCAAAGAGTGTTTTTTGTTTGTTTGTTTGTTTGTTTGCTATAGGGCACATGAGCTCACTGGACAGAAAGAGACAGAGAAACAGAAAACTAGAAATCACCCCCCAGGGGATTTACTCTTGGGATCTTGGGCATGCATGCACACATACCCGGCCTGAGTTTAAGCCACTGGGTCTGGGACTCGAACTGCAGTTGACTACATGGGAGTCCGGTGACATAGCCATTATGTTAACTGCTGGTCCCCAAGACTTAGTTTTCATGATCACCCCCCAGTGTCTGTGTGTGTGCACACACATAATAAGAGTATTTCATGCTACTATAAATAATATAAAGTAATGACAAAACCACGTAAGTTTCTCTTATCTATGGTTTTGCTTTCTATGATTTTAGTTACCCATAGTCAACTGTGACCCAAAAATATTAAATAGAAAATTCAAGACATAAAAAAACAGTATAAATATAAATTTTAAATGTGCATCATTGTAAGAAGCATGCTGGAATCTCTCCATCCTGCACCTCCATCTGGGACGTGACTCATTCTTTTGTCCAGTGTATCTACCTGTGTATGTTGCTTGACCATTAGTCACTGAATGGCTTCTCAGTTATCAAATTGGCAGTACTTTTATTATAATATATTGTTATAATCATTTTGGTTTATAACTTCCTATTATTGGTAATCTCTTCCTGTGCCTGATTTAAACTATCAGACTTTATCATGGGTGTGTATGCATAGGAAAAATCATAGTATATGTAGATTTTGGTACTACCTGAAGTTTTAGGCATTCATTAGGGCACTTAGAATGGTCCTCCCATAAAAAAGGACTGATTGTGGTTATTGGGGCATATCACCAAGCTCATCTCTATTCTTCTTCTTCTGTTCCACCTGCAAGGGTAATTTTCATATCTTTACCTTCATTTTTCTTTCTAGCTTTCTATTTTGTTTGTTTGTTTGTTTGCTATAGGGCACATGAGCTCACTGGAAAGACAGAAAGAGACAGAGAAACAGAAAACTAGAAATCACCCCCCAGGGGATTTACTCTTGGGATCTTGGGCATGCATGCACACATACCCGGCCTGAGTTTAAGCCACTGGGTCTGGGACTCGAACTGCAGTTGACTACATGGGAGTCCGGTGACATAGCCATTATGTTAACTGCTGGTCCCCAAGACTTAGTTTTCATGATCACCCCCCAGTGTCTGTGTGTGTGCACACACATAATAAGAGTATTTCATGCTACTATAAATAATATAAAGTAATGACAAAACCACGTAAGTTTCTCTTATCTATGGTTTTGCTTTCTATGATTTTAGTTACCCATAGTCAACTGTGACCCAAAAATATTAAATAGAAAATTCAAGACATAAAAAAACAGTATAAATATAAATTTTAAATGTGCATCATTGTAAGAAGCATGCTGGAATCTCTCCATCCTGCACCTCCATCTGGGACGTGACTCATTCTTTTGTCCAGTGTATCTACCTGTGTATGTTGCTTGACCATTAGTCACTGAATGGCTTCTCAGTTATCAAATTGGCAGTACTTTTATTATAATATATTGTTATAATCATTTTGGTTTATAACTTCCTATTATTGGTAATCTCTTCCTGTGCCTGATTTAAACTATCAGACTTTATCATGGGTGTGTATGCATAGGAAAAATCATAGTATATGTAGATTTTGGTACTACCTGAAGTTTTAGGCATTCATTAGGGCACTTAGAATGGTCCTCCCATAAAAAAGGACTGATTGTGGTTATTGGGGCATATCACCAAGCTCATCTCTATTCTTCTTCTTCTGTTCCACCTGCAAGGGTAATTTTCATATCTTTACCTTCATTTTTCTTTCTAGCTTTCTATCCTTTAACACTTTCATTTATGCCAGTCTATTTTGTACTGAAAGTGGAGAATAAGAAATTTTATCAAATGTTATTATGAATTATTAGTAGAAAACCCTTTTGGGATTTTTGAGAAATGTATTTAAAGACAAATTTAATTCTCCTTAATTACTATTGTTTGTCAAAATATGTTTCACTGAATCCAACGCACGCTAACGCTGGACTACATGAGAGCACAAGTTATATGAGGGTTTATTAAGAAATCTACATGGAACTAGTCAATTCTTGCTTATGTAGAATCACCTTCCTAGAAGAATGCCCAGTACATTTTCACCATGAGTACCTAGATTTATTATAACTGTGTTGTCAAGAAGTTTGAGATGGTCCAGCAAAGTCATCATTGTTGTTGAATATCAACAACTTTGACAAGTTGAATGTGTATGATATCTTTAACTGAACTTGTGTAAAGCATATTCATGTTGGGTAAATTCATTTTATAAGCTATAGTGATGTACAGTGACTGAATGTATAAAATAAGTTAAAATAATAAAAATAATTTAAAACATAATTTTCTACTACGTAACAGAACTTCAAATTTGGGTGGGAGGGAACATGACACAGAAATGAATGTTTTAGGCAAGAACCGATCTTCATTAATTTCAGTCAACTGAGGAAATAAAAATAAAATTCCTTTAGCAATGTTCAACCTGAATAGTGGATATTTTGCCATAGCTTCTGCAGACATCCAGTGTCTGAAGAAACTAATCATGATTAATCATTTAGAGTCAGGGAAAAGAGACCAGTGTTGAGACTAGTCAGATCCATGCAGAACTTTGTTGGTGCAAGCACAAATCCTGGGTACTGGGCTCTGTCCTGGGGCTGATGTTAGCCTTGAAACTTCTGGTTCAGGCTATTCAAGAAAAATAAACAACAAAAAGAACAAACAACTTGTATCTGATACTATAAGCATTTTTCTTTTCTTAAATCACGGTCTGTGCCAAAGGAGCTTACCTTTCCCCTGTGCCTTTTCCATGTACCACCAAGAAGTTACTGTGCTCATAACTAAAAGAAAAGGACTGTTAATCATGTTTAGAGCATTCCACTGAAATAGTAGCAGAATAAACCACTCTGGATGAAGAAAATTGATAGTATCTAAGGAAGAATTTAAAGAGTCAGTATCTATCTATTTTGTTGAAGGGTATTCTGTCAAACCGTGGGGTGAAAAAGATATATATGTGATGGTCTTTTCATTCCAGGAGAGATAAACTATATGCAAATAAATGTACTACAAGTAGATGTGGAACATTCACAAGCAGGATTATGAGAGGCAGGGTATTCTGAGCAAGTAGTCTACATAAAAGGATGCATTTGAGCCAGACTTTAAAATGTAATTGTCAGAGTAAGCAAAGTATAATTGTTGTGGCTTAGTGGTCAAGACTCTGGACTCCCACATGGCCAACAGCGGTTCAAGTCCCAGACCTGGTAACTTGAAAATCATGCTGGACAAATATGTGTTCATGCCTAAAATCCTGGGAAGAGCATAGAGTAGAAGGGATTGAAGCATTGTTATTCCATCTGAGGGGTGATTTCTCACTTTCTCTCTCACCATCTCTCTCTCTCTCTCTCTCTCTATCTTTCTCTTTCTGTCTCTTTCTCTCTGGTGAGTGCATATATCCTAGGGCAAAAACCTTAAAAAATGAAATGTGTAATTTTCATACTTATTCATGAAAATGAGTGCTCTGGTGAATTAAAAGACAGATATTTGAACATCAGTTTAGTTTATTAAGTTTTAATTATCATTCTCAATGTATATACATTCTGTACTGTGTTCCATGCTAAGCAATGTAGGGTAATTATTTCATTTAGGCTTCAAACTTCCCTATGGAAGTGTTGTATATCATTATCATTACTTTTTTTCAGATGAGGAAATTGAAACAGAGGGAGGACTAACAACTTGTTCATGGTCCGATAGGTGGAAAAAGTTAAACCTTAAATCAGTTGATCCAATACCACAGTTATTGAACTCAAGCTTTCATTAATAAAAGCTCATCTAACTGTGCTTTTGTGCTTTTATGACAAGCCAGTTCTGAGAACCGTGCAAGTACAACTCATTTAACACTTACCACACTGTTAGGTTCATGCAATTCTTTTCTCATTTTATCTCTCTTTGCATCTATTTGCAAGTATGAAAACAAACCTACAGATAAGGGGAAATAGAAGCAAAGATCAAGCAACTTGCCCCAGGTCTCACAGTTAGAAAGTAATACACAACTGAGCTTGCAAACCTTGTGCTCTAATGCCTTTTGAGTTTTTCATGATGCGAAACATTTTCCATGCATCAACTGCCCATGCTATCACAGTGTGATTTTAGGGTGAGGAGACGATGTTGACATTTAAATCCTAATAGTTTATCACTGCTTACCTAGCTAGTTACTTCAATTTATGGCCATAATCAGCTATCTTGACCAAAGCAGGGCATTTGTAGAATGATCAGAGAGCTAAAAAAGGTCCCATTGGCTCCACAACTTCTCAACAGGATCCAGTCAACTTTTTGATTTTCTAATCTTTAGATTAAAATCTTTTTAAAGGTCAGAATTAAAAAAGAAATGTATTCATGGTGTGAAGAAAGATCTTCATCTGGCATAAAATTGTAGTTGTAGTTAGCTTGAATAATTTTCTTTGGAGAAATAGGCCAGAGGACTGACTAATCGTTTAAGATGGGATGAAAAAGAAAAGATAAGAGCTAAAGAAAAAAAATAGGAGTGAGTTATCTAGGCACTAGATAGGCAGTGATCTGCCACTGGACACCAAGGAAGGAAGGGGAATATGCTAGAAGTGTGTGTGTGGGAGAGGAATCTCTGATGGGGAATAGATAGAAAAAAATTCATCTTGGCTTCTATATCATTTCCTCTGGCTTGAACTTGTTCTCAGGAACCACAGCCTGTTCTCTAGGACAATGGGGGAGTATGAGCCTCAGCACAGTCACATCTTTTTATCTACAGGGGGTAAAAGGAGACTGGCATTGTGCAAAACCCAAGATCTTCAAGAAGGAATACTGCTGGCCCATATCAATCACTTCCCCTGTGAAGCCAACTCAATGTTTTCCCTCTTGGTAGGGCTTATCTACTATAACCACATTTTCTCTCCATACCCTGGCCGAATCAAAGGATCTGGTTTTAAAACTGTCCTTTGTGAATAATAACTCAAATGTTTAGGGAACACACTTCACCACCTGGGTCATCATATCTTCCATACAGGTTATTGTTATTGTTTCTATTTCTTGAAATTGAAAATTAATGTATGTGCATGAACAAAGTACTGTCTATTTTGACTCAGAGAGTGTCTTGAGTAACACTATGAAGTAAACATTCTTAATTCCATTTAATAGATGAGAAAGTAGACATTCAGATATTCTATAACTTACTCATGACCAGAAAGCTCATGTGAGGCCAAACCAGGATTTGAACTCAGTGCTATTTCAGAAGTGGTTTCTTTAACCACTGCTGCCACCCTATTTTCTTTATATTATGTTTAACCTTTCATTGTAGAATGTTAAAGCAATAAACAAACAAACGACATTTTCCTTTTACAAGCTATGTTTTAGGAACCAGTATGCTGTGGACCAGAAGCTTTGATGTAGATGGGATGATGGGTCTGATCTTGGTGTCCTTCTTGCCAGCTGGTTAGGACATATTGTAGTCTATGGTCCCATTGGTCTGATGCCTCTCAGCACCCAAAGCTTTGATTACGTCTTTGATTAATTTGCTGCTATGTTCAATGTGACTTCCAGATCTGAGTGTAGAGATGGTGAGAGATAATTTAATTTAAACTGAATTTTTG
The DNA here is from genome assembly GCF_000334495.1 of Tupaia belangeri chinensis. NCBI lineage: Eukaryota > Metazoa > Chordata > Mammalia > Scandentia > Tupaiidae > Tupaia > Tupaia belangeri. The sequence goes on along the minus strand of NW_006199830.1, from coordinate 48,848 downwards.
AGCAATACAGTGCTATGGTTGGAATGTGGTTTTGTCTCCATGAAAATTCACATGGATAACCCCAGTGTAGCAATGCTGGGAAGTGAAACTTTTAAGAGGGGGGATCTAATGGGAGGCTTTGGGGTCATGGGAGCTCTGATTTGAGGGTAGGTTGATGCTGTGGTACTAAGTTCTTATTCTCTTGCTGTCTGTAGAGCAGATGTTCTAAAAATAGGTCCCTTCTGACTTTTGGTCTCTTTGTATTGCCTATTTCTTGCCCCTTTGCCTAGATGAGGTGAAACAGCATATGCTCCTCAGCAGAAAAAGAGCAGATGCTAGTGCCAAACTTTGTGTGAACTTCTCAGCCTTCAAAATCATGATCCAAATAAACCTGTTTTACTTATAAATTGCCCAAACTCAATTTTTGTCATTTAATTTTGTTTTGTTTGGTCAGAGGATGTAGGCACTCATGGGAGAGAGAGCAAGAAAATGGGAAAGTACGCCACATGGAGGATGGTTACACCACAATCTGTTCTCTATTTCTCCTTTCAGGATTTTGGCACATACATGTGCCTGGTATGCTTTTCAAGTCATCGTGTGTAAGATTAAAACTAAACAGGTGATCATGTGGGATCTGGCCACCTTCACCACCATGCCACCAGCTGGCCCAGCTTCAGGTGAACAACACAAATGAACTAAGATGCACAGACACTTGGAGATCATCTTCTTTGTACTGAAATATGCCACTCAGCATATTCATTTGGACAGCATTAAATCTCTAATCCTCCACTTCCTGAGACTGCACTTGTAGTATATTGCATTAGAATTGGGATGGAGGAATGAAACCTGAGTTTTCTGAGTCCTGGCTATTTATTGGAAGGTAACAGAGGCCAAAGATCAACCCAGCATAAATGCCGCCTTCTCCTGAGTGTCGAGGCCTGTGAGGCAGGGAAACAATCAAGATGCCAGCTCATCCCCCCACCACCCAAGGCAGCCCACTACAGCAGATTTTATTACCAGGAAATGGAAGAGAATCTAAAGCCAAAAGACGTAAAGTGGTCATGGCTTTAATTCTGAAAGGGAGTTCAAAAAGCATGAATGCATATCATCCATCATTCAATTATATGAAGGAGGTTATGAGTCCATTTCATGGACAAAATGTTGTAAACTCAGAATTGTAAAGAGCTGACCAGGTGCAGTTGTAGTGGCACAAGCAGAAGGGGTACCGCTGCACAAAGCTGGAAGCCGTGCAGGAAGGCCATAGGCTCATGTCCCTCCAACATCTACGTGAGCAAGCTGGAAGTGCCTGGGGGTGCACATTTATCTTGGCTGGATGTTTAAGATTGTGGGCAGAATTCTGATTAGAGGATTCAACTGAGAGTGCCTATCTCTCTTTTTCTCTCTCTCCTCTCTGGAAATATGTAAATAAACAAAGAAAAAGCTGATTTTCAGCTGGATCCCTTTCTTCTATGGACTTGGACTCTACCATTGACACAGGGCTTCACTAAAATCAGCATACAGGACTATATATGCTGGATTTCCTTGCCATCTCATCCAGCCAAATTAGCCTTTTGTTTTAGGGGAAAGGAGAAGTCTTCAAGGGAATTATGATTCTCTGATCATTGTTCCCAAGTCATTTATTTCAAACATCACTCATGTTTATTTTTTTCCCTTAATAGTGCATGTGCTCACTTGATAGAGTCAGAGAGACAGAAAGAGAGGGAGAGCAGAAAGCATACCTCAGAGAGAATGGTCCTTGTCCTGCTGCAATCCCTCATCTCTCCCTCCTTTTCTTTCTTTCTTTCTTTTCATTTTTTTCAGATTTGTGCTATAGGATGCGTGCACTCACCATAAAGAGACAGTGATCTACAAAGTGAAAAATCCCCCTTCTGGAGGGATGGCCATGCCACAATCCCTTCTCCTCTGTTCTCCTGGGATTTGGGGCATGCACACAAATGCACCCAGCATGATTTTCTAGTCACAGGATTTGAGACTCAAACCATGGTTGGCCATATGGGATTCCAGCACCTTAACCATCGCATCATCTGCTGGTCCCCCTCTCTCCTTCCTATTTGAATATTTGGGTGTGCATTAACACATGCCTGGCATGTTTCTCAAGCTGCTAATTCTGGGATTAAAACCACACAGTTGGCCATATGAGATCTAGCTGCCTTACTCACCAGGCTACAGAACTGGCCCAAAACATCAGTTGCTTTAAGCTGGGATTTAGTGCAGTCACGTTAGAAATTGAGGATTTTTTCTTTTTAAAATTTTATTTAATTAATTTTTTTGAGAGAGAAAGAGGGAGAGGGCACCCCCAGCAGGGTCTTCACATTGTGGCCCACTCTCAACTTCAATAAGAATGTGCACCAGGCATGTACAGGGAGACCTCAGGACATAAACCTGGGGCTTTCCAATGGGCCATGGCACAGAAGAATGTTGCATCATTGCTGCCCCACCCTGGCTGGACAAAGGTCCCCTCTATAAACACTTAGCATGCTGGTCACCGATGCTATGGAGTGCCACATGTTGGAAGGCAGGCTTTCACAGGGCTTTGCTTGTTTTATGCCTGCCACTGACTTGCGATTCGTGTGAGATAGTACAAGTATGAAAAAGCAAATTTATAAATTCTCCAACAGCAGATTTCTCAAGACTGCCAGTTTAGGGAACAGCTACTTTTCTCGCCAAGACTAAATCTCATTGAAGTCTCAGTCTTGCCTCCATCTCAGCCCTCTCTGTAGTCCTCATCTTCCAGCGTTCCTACCAACATCTGTGTAGGATGTTACCTTCTCTAATGATTTCCACACGTGGTGTTTGATTTCATTGGCACAATAATCCCTACTTCCTTTTTTCCCCACTGTTGAGTTGAGGAAACAGACTCAGAGATTCAGAAAGTGGCCCAGACAAGAGAATATAGCAAAGCTGTAGTTTAGACCTGGGCCTTGTGGCATTAGGCTCTATGTTCTGTCCTTCCTTACACCTACTATGATCCAGGCTCTGGCTTGGCCCCAGAACTCCCTTCATTTCCATTATTTATCATTTCATCACCTCCAGAATTCATTGCTCACTCTATTCCTATAAATTGACCCTTTCATGGATCTTCTTAAAGATTCCGGAGCTGGGTCTGTGGTCTAGTAGTTAAGGAAGCCAAATAGGTTAAGGCTGACTGTGGTTTGAATCCTGCCCCTCATGGCTTTAAACAATATTGGGCAAGTACGCATGCGTGAACAAAATCTCAACAGTATGAAGAAAGAGACAAGGCAGGGATTGAGGCAAGACCACACCCTATGGGGGGGGGTGTTTCTTCCACTCTTTCTGTCTCTATCTCTCTCTGTCTTTCTGTTTGTCCCTGGTGAGCACATGTGTCCTCTGACAATTAAAAATAACTAAAGATCCCAACCAACTACTTTTTTTTTTTTTCATTTTCTATTTCTTAGTGAAGAAGACTTTTCAACTGACTTTCAGAACTGACAAACAATAAGCTTATTCATGCTACACTGGAACTGATAATATCTAAAACGCACATGACTTTTCAGACTATTTCGATTTTAAGATAAAATTAATGGGAGAGTCCAAGAAATTAACTTCTAATAATGGAATTTTAGACACTGTGATAACTGTAATGGAATGGCTTGACTCTTACATACTGTGACTTCTCAATAACTTATGTTTACCAAACCTATTCTGCAGATCTGCCTGTAGGGTCACATTAGATAAAATTGGAGGTGAGAGACCAACTATGACATAATTTGGTAAAAAGCAGAAAAATGAACAATTTTTAAGAGCATCTTTCATCCATAAAGCTTCCTTGCACTGCCCATTACAAAGCCTAACATTCCACAGTCATTTATTCCTTTAAGTTACACATTTCTTTCCCAATATATTTCTCTTTTAAAGTGGAACTGTTCTGAGAGAAAGACTTCATTAAACTATTTTTAATGTTTAATACTTCATGGAGAATGAGATTATCACATACTTCTCAATCAGAAGAACAGCCAGAGCACATACCTGACATATAATAAGCACTCAGTGACTGTAACTACTGTCATTTCATTAGATCAGAATGGGGGACCATTCTGCATTTTGGAGCACTCTCAATTTAGAGGTATCTAAGGGTGTTTCCTTAGAAATCCATGCTTTATTTTTGAACGTATGATCAAGGATACAATATTTAGTAACTCTGAGCCTCTATTTCCCTATTTTAAAATGATGTTAACATTTGTTACTTCACTGATGATTGTGATGATTAAGTGAAATAAAAATCAGTGGATGTGAGGCAAGCTGGTGGCATGGTAGTTAAAGTGGCTGGATACTACAGGGCCAAGTGTGTACTCTGAGTCTAGGACTCAGCAGTTTGATGAACACTCCAGATACGTGTGCATATGTATCCAAAATCCTGAGAGGAGAATGGAGGAGAAAGGATTACAATGTGACCATCATTCCCTGAGGGATGCTTTCTCTTCTCCCTCTCTACCTCTTTCTCTTGCTCTCCCTCTCTCTCTGTCTCTAGTGTGTGCATGTGCCTTCTGGCAATTAAAAAATAGATACATAAATATACACACTCCTGGAAAACATAAATGTTATATATTATTAAACATGTACACCTTCATAGGTATAAGATTTCTACAAAAGTGTAATAGGAAGATAAGAAATAGGATAAAAGAACAAGAATCCCAATCTCCTGGCTATAATTGAGATGGAAAGAAATCACCTCTAAAGTAGAAATGAAGCCTTAAGCTTCTGGAGAGAAAACTTTTCACCTTCCTGATGTTGTGTAGAGCTGGTCCCATGTAGCACTTTCCTCCATGAACTACAACTGCCTGTCACAAGATATTTTGATAGGCACTCACCCCTGTTTAGATCTGGGCTATAAATACTTGCCCAGACCCTAAAACTGATGTCCTAACTTTACAATGCACATATTGCATAAATATATGTTGATAAATAAACTTGCTAGCTGGCGTATGCATTGCATGTAAACTCTCTTTTTTTAAGCAAAGATTTGAATTTTATAGACTGTAAAATATGGATATTGCTCTATTTATCTTGATATACCTCTATGAAAAGGTGACTGCTGTGATTGGAAAGGCATACCATATAACTAAAATAAGGTACTTTATTTAGAATTTTAGGATATCCCCTGCCCAATATGTATAACCATAACTATCTGGAAAAAAATTAGTTGTTTATTGCATAAGTATTTTCAAGAGCTTTGGCTGTAATCGTGAGGTGGTTTATGAACATTGCAAAAAACGGGGAGTTGGTCACTGCTATAAGCACAGGGTTCAAGGATTCTAACTGGCCAATGCAGGGAAAGAAAACTGATGATGAGGTATGTACCAGCCTGGTACCAGTAATGCAATCAAATATCGATAACAGTAACAAACACCAGTCAAAGTATTAAGGCCAATTATCTTTATTTATATTAATAACCACTTATTCTGGAAAATGTTACTCTTCAAGGGACCAGGTTGTAAATGTGTTAGGCTTGGAAGGCCAGGTCTGGACTTTGTCATATTTATGCCTTTCATTTTTCTTGCCCCTTTTTTAAAACAACCTTTTGAAAAGGGAAAAATTACTGTTAGTTCATGGGCCACAGTTTGCTTACCCCAGGTCTAGAGCATAGGTATTAAGACATGTATAAACAGCAAAACTTCATTTAAGATGGATTTTGTGCTAACCTTTGAAAATCAAAATCTGTCTGAATGAGGTGACTGGGTAGTTGTTGGAGTTCCCAGGACCCTGCCTACCTCTGCCTCTCTGCCAGATAGCCCCGAGGCAAGTGCATAAAACATACAAGTTCTTGGGAAAAAAGTGGAGGTATCTGGATATCTATACCCCAGAGAATCTTAAAACTTTCAGCCAAATAACAAAATGTGCAATTCTCAAAAAACTCAAACCTTACATCAACAAGGAAGGAAGCACCTAACAGGTTGATAGCTACTGTCTGCACATTTTGTCAGTGGAACCACCATGTTCGGTCTCCTAAGTGAAAGTCTTATTCTTTATCTGCTGCATGCACCATGTCTTAGATAGAAATACCATTCCAATTTGTTCTCTCCATTCCTGTCCCAATTCTACCAGAGAGAGTGCACTTTTATCTCCTTACACCAGGATAACTGTGCAAGTCCCTTAACTAGGTCCCCTTCAGGCTCCTTTTAGAGTCTTCACTCTGCCTAGCCAGCACACCCTAGACAGGCTAAGTTTTGTAATTACATTGCTTGATTTGGTCTCCCCGTGTTCTCTCAATGACCTGAATTCAATTGAATTCATTCAGTCATTGATCAGATATTTATGATGCCCAGCATCCAATGTGCTGAAAGCTGCAGGATCCTAGATACCCGTTAGAATCTCTGCCTTCTATTAGCAGAGATAAGACAGTGACAAAATACCTGTGATAGAAGGTGGAATGTGACAAGAGCCATTTGAGTAGTGCAAGCAAAGTTCAATAAAGTAGCTAGAGAAAATTTCTGGCTGGTGAGATTGGGAACAACTTGAAAAAGCATTGAAGAATTAGCAGGAAGTCACTGCATACAGACAGTACTGCTAGGGCACTCTAGTTGAGAGCAAGACATGAGCAGGGGCATGAAGGTAGGAAAGCACAGAGGTTATTCTGGAAATTGCGGCCATATAATTACACTAGGTGACTGATAGAAGGTCCTTGGAGAATGAGCTGAGCTGAGTTTGTGGAAGGCCTGCAATGCCAGCTCAAAGGTTTGAATTGTATTCAGAAGATGTTGGGGAAAAGCTAATGTTTTTTGAAGCCCATATGCCCTATTAGATTAATGTATTTATGGTTTGCACAGACATGATGTAGCGAAAGAGCTCTGAGCAGAGAATAAGGGCACTTATAGGTTAAAATTTCCTTTACAGCTACCTCTGCTTCATCTTTCAGAACTATCAATAAAACAAAGAAGAAAGAGAAAAAAATGGTCATTTACCATGTATATTTCTAAATGTTTGTATTAATATAAAGGATGAAGTCCTGACGCCATGTGCAGAGTGAGGAAAAGGTTTTGGAAGGTGACAAACATTGACTGGAATTTTCATGAACAGATGAGATACAGTGGAGTAGTGTTTGGTGAAACTGGGAAATAAGAAAATATTTGTCTTTAACCTTTTCAACCTAATATTGCACATCACAGCTCTCAGCGACCCTTACATTAGATCATGAAATCCTTCTGGAAGGAAGGGTATTTGCTTTGATTCCTGTTTGTATTCCCAGCACATAGCAGAGAGCCTGGCTCATAACAACCACTCAGTAAATGTTGCTTGAATAAATGATCTCTTAAACTCCATCAAAGCCTCCGCTCTAGAGGAAAATCTGTAACTAAATGCGTGCTAAAGAATAAATGGTTATCCATATGCTAAGAGGAATTTTCCTTATAAGAGATGGATATGGAATAGACCACTGTCAAGTAAGTCCAAATTGAATGGCATCACATGTCAAAAAGGAGGAGTATTTAGGATGCCCACAGTGATCTGTACAGATGGGTTCCTCATTGACTATGCCCCTCTATTCCAATATGGGGCACCTTGATTCCCCTCTGAAGGATGGATCACTAAGCCTTAGCTTTGTCAAGTATAACTGTCTTTAATTGAACTCACTCTGCCTGACCCCTGGCATGTGGCAAGAAAAGGGCCCGTGGAAAGCCCCCGGGTCTGACCCTGTAGATAGTCTCAATTTTTTCAGATTGTAGAGAAAAGCTTGTGCTACAATTCTCCTGTGGGTGTCTCCAGAAAGTGTCTAGTGTACTGGTTACTTGGTCTCCCTGTCCAAATTAAATAAATGAATACATAAATCATTCCCATGGAAATCTTTCTGCAGTTGAACATATTCACTCTGCTGTATTGAACTATATCCATGTTCAGTTTCCTTCTTTTGACACTTAAGGGAATTACTGTGACCTTTGTTTATAGTTTTCAACTTTGATTCTCCAATTACATGTCTACATCATACAGTTTAGACAGAATGAATGACATTGGGTGGAAGTGGCCATGTATCCATTCAGAATGGAGCAGATGCTATAATGGTGCAATTTCAGGCATATGAAGTGTCTATACCCAAATACATGCTTCTGCATTGATGTTAAATGTGTCATCATACATTCACTTGAGTATGTTACCTGGGCTCCAGCCTATACTCTGAAATATTCAGAGCAGTTTGGAAAGAAGACAACACAAATGCAAGAACTGCAAAACATGCAAAATAATATTCACCAACTTAATCCACCAGTATCAACCTGTATGTGTTAACCACAACACTATAAAATGATTTAATGAAAAATCTTGCATATTTTATAAACAATTTATTTATTTAGATTTTTGCCATGAGGTGTGTGCATTTGCTGGAGAGAGACAGAGAGAGACAGAGAGAAGGAAAGTGAAAAATCACCCCTAGGGGATTAGAATCCCATTCTCCTTTTGGGATTCTGGGCATGCATGCACATGCACCCAGTGTGATTTTCAAGTCACCAGGTCCCATGTGGGACTCCAATGCCTTAACCACCATACTACTGCTGGCCCCAAATTTTGCATATTTCACTGGCTACAAAAATAATAAAAGATTAAAAAACCAGAACTCCTTTGGTTTCCAACGACAGAAATCCAATTCAAACTAACATAAAAAACAGATGCTTTGTAAAGGATGCAATGCTTTTTATAACTGAGGGCAGTATGATTTTTCAGCTCATTTGATCAAATGGTTCAAATTGTATCATCAGGGACCCATGTCTCTTGTTCTAGCTCTCTGTAACTTTATTCCATGCAACAAACATGATAGTTTTCAGAATACCAAGTTCCCAGCTGAGAGATAGCATCTTCCTTGACAGGTATATTAGTGTCCTATTGGTGCTATAACAAATTACCATAAACATGGTGACTTAAAGCAATTCATATTTATTATCTTACAGTTCTGAAGGTCAGAAGTCCAAAATGAGTCTCCTTGCTCTAAAATCAATGTACCACCTGGGCTGGGTTTTTCTCTGCAGACAGTAGGGAAATCAATTTCCTTGCCTTTTCCTGCTTCTCGAAGCCTCTTGCATTTGTTGGCTTGTGGTCCCTCTCTCCATCCCCAAAGCAACTGCATCACTTTGACCACACTTTTCAGTGTCACATTGGACCCTTACAATTTCATTGGACCCACCTGTACAATCTAGAAAAATCTTCCATCACAAGAATTTCAGCTAGGTCATATCTGCAAAGTCCCTTTACCACAGAGGGTAACATATTCACATATTCCAGGGATTAGTATATAGATATATTTGGGGGGGGCATTATTCTGCTTACCAGGTTTGTCAAAAAAAGGCACAAGGAGAACTCTAAGTCTCCCTAAGGCTTCTATAATGTGCTTATCTCCACCAACCTCTGTACCTGAAAGGCCTATATTATTGATTAATTTGCCTAAGCCACATGAGATTATGCCCAATGATGAGGGGGAAAGGGACAATGAGTTTGGCTCCAATCATACCCCATAGAATGATTTCTCTACTAGAAACAAAGAGAATTTCCTGTCTTTAAATTCTGAACTTTTAAAATCATTTTTTTATTTAATCTCTCCTTCCCTATTCTTCCCTGCTTTCAGGGTTTGGGGTGGTGTGTTTTTCAACCTACTGGGTCCAGGACTCAAATGGTGCAGTTGGATATGTGAGATTCAGTCACCTCAACCACCATGCCACCAGCTGCCCAAGAAAGAGAGTATCTTGTCAGAGTAGGGCAAAGGTATTCTGTAAAAAGAAAATGACCCCTAGTATCCACTGAATGGGATAGGCAGATAAATGGCCATATTTGACTGGTTGCCAGTCTTTTCAAAAGGCATTATCAGTAAAGCATTGCCCATTTAAGAAGAATCTTTTAAAACGTAAGTGTTGGAGTTTAGGTGGGGATAAGTAACACAGTATGATTTTTTTTTTAAATCTTATTGTTTGTGCTATAATTGGCTAAGGCAATAGGTCAATTTAGAGAAGAAAGAGTACTTTAGGATGAGAGGTCTCAAATAGTACAAAAAGAAAGGGTCAAAAAAAGTCAAGTTTGGTCCAGCAGATGCTGTGACTGTTACTTCACTGGACTCTTATATGACTGACTGCAATTGGATTCCCAGACTCAGTGGATTGAAACTCATTCCAGGTGCTTGTATGTGCCTACCCAAGATCCCCAGGGGAGAATGGAACAGAAAGGATTGTGACAAAGCCATTCCCCTCAGGGCTGATTTCTTGCTTTCCCTGTTATTGTTTCTGTCTCTCTCTCTCTTTCTCTCTCTTGCTCTATCTCTCTCCAGAAAATGTATGCCCCCTAAGGCAAAACCTCTTTAAAAAAAAGAAATCCAAGTTCATCTAACCCCTCACAGTCTGGTCATGGGCCAGCTCTAACTCTTCTCACGTTAACTTGTGAATGAACCCTTGGTAAATAGATCCTTTCAGATCTCAAATCTCCTCTGTCTCCTCTTCCCCATTCATCCTCTCTACTAACTCTTCCTTAGCACCTTCCCATCCTGGTAACTACTCAGCTTTTTCCTTCAAACTCTCACCCCTTATGCCTGCAAGAAGGCAAGATATCTGTTTCCTGGACTCCAGAGAAAAGGCAGTTGTCCATGGGCAGAGCTATCCCTCCAAGGGCAGCAGCAATTCTACATTTGGGCATTAATTCATAATCAAACATTGATGAATCATGCTATTTTACTGAAAAGCACAGTCCTTAAGTCAACCACCTAATCTAAGGGAAGAAATTAAACTCTAAACCAACATAAACACATTACAAGTCATTAGTGTAATTAAAAAGGAATGTATAATTAAAACATTTGTGTATTTTAGCTCAAATTCATCTGCGGTCGGAAATTTTAATGAACTGTTCATCAAAGAAGTCTCGGGAGTCTGGGGATAAGTTTAGCATAACAAGAAACTGAATGTTTTCTTCCCCTCTGCTTCAGGAGCCCCATTCCCTCTGGTTTCTAAAAAGCAACCTGTCATTGGTTCCACCAAACTAATAATGATTCTAAGTGGTTATGATTGCTTCCGTGTTTTAAACTGATGTTATCTTTTTATCCCTTAAGAATCATGTTTTTCATAATTACTTCTCTTTTGTCCTTTCCTTAAGACAAATGATTTTGTAATTAGCGATGAAGGAAGGAGTCGTCACTCCAAGACATCTGTCAAGTTGTCAGGAAGTTGTCTCCCTGTAGCTATATTTAAACTTTCTGTTTAATAGCCTCTTGCTTTATTTCACAAGAACATCTCTGCGGAATCGTGCCCAGGATCCCCTAATGATCAGGTTCTATAAAACACAGAGCAATTAGACTGTAAGAAATATCGCTCCCCAGAATGTCCTTCCTATTCTAAATGTGCACCTCTCCCTCCTAGCAATCCCTTCACCCAGGCTCCCCACCCACATGGATGTGCCTGCTTCATGGCTCTAGTTTTAGACTGTCGCCAATGAGATGGCTGAGTATGTCAACAATTAGGCTGACATTTTCCCCTACTTCAGCTTTTGGTTGTAAAGATGCTCTTCTGTCTGCAAGTGAATCACAAGCTATTGTGAGAAACAGAATACTTCTCCCTTGGAGGAAGCAAAGCCACACAGTGCTGTGTATTTTCCATGCACCCTACAGAGAAATGACGTGCTAGCTCACATGTTTGCTCTTCTGTATCATCTGTAGCAAGTAACAATCTCCCAGTGACTTTTAAAGCCTCATTCCTTAGGAACAGAATCCAGATTGACAGAAACATCCTGTAGAGGGCTGAGGAATATGGACAACCGGTCTTATGATAGTATTTGAGATTATCACTGATCTCCAATTCGAATGCCATTCTGTCAATAGCTAAGACCCTAAATCTCACAGAAATCGCAAACTGCTCTAATCACTCTCTTTTTATTCTTCCAGAGCCCATTTAACCCATGGCTCTTGTTCTTTATAAGAGAAAGCCAGGCACAAAGAGTTCAGTGATTTTCCAAGAGTTAGACACACGTGTCAGATCCAAGAGTAGCGACACATCATAAACTGGCAGTTTGATTCTGACTTTTCACATGGCCATGGAAGAAACCCAGAGGCAGGGTTGGCCATGTTAAATGAATGAACATATTATATTCCTTCCACACCTTAGAAGTTTGCATCTGGTACATTTTCCCTTCCTACTGAGCACCTTTACAGCATTTTTCTCTTTCCAAACACACGTACTACTGGCTTGGGTCCCAGGGATCTGCCAGACCTTCACAGTATCTGAAAATTATCAGGCTAAGGTAGAGAAACTGTGGCTTTAAGGTTTTTCCTTATAGACGTAGGTACATTGTATTTAAGAGTAGTCCCTTAAAGACCAAAATGGTTCTATGAATCTAAAAATAATGACATCATAAGGTAGAATTTCCAGTATCAGAGAGCTAAGTCAAGATTGGCTTTCTAAAGGGATTGAGAGACTGGTCTTGAATCTTCTCTCACTACATCATGTGGTGACTGCTGATTCTTCCTATCTGAGTATACTGCATGAGCATATTAAAAAGATGTGGTAAAGATGCAACAAATTCATTGTCTGGGATGATAAGGAAAATATTTAAATTATTGTGTTTACTTCTTTGGTTAACTTCTCAGCTTATTAATTCATGGAACTCGTGGCTCATGATTATATTTAAGATGAAATAAAGTCACAAATCTCTGTATGCTTCACTGATCATTTTCAGTTTTAAATGACACTCCTCCCTTGTGGCTATTTCCATTTTCCTTAAACTATTTTTACTCCTGTTTTATCTTTTTTTAAAACCATTTTTCACACTGGTGTCAGACTGATTGTCTTAAAATGCTAGTTGCATCACTACCTTGTCTTTCTGCTGTCAAGAGGTTAAAAAGTCTCCCTAACACCTACAGGTCAATTCACTGCTTTGAGTCACCTGCTTTCACCTCATCCAACCTCACTGCTTATCATTCTTCAGCACTGGACATTCTGGTCTCATTATACTGATCACACTTCCCTTTGGTCCACCCATTTCATCCTAAT
>NW_006199830.1:33351-35477 GCF_000334495.1 Tupaia belangeri chinensis | reverse complement strand
GCTGGCTTAAGTTTATAAGCAACTTTACAGAAGTAGAAATATTGAGCAGGTATTGGGTGGTGAAAATGCCATATGACTACTGTGCTGGTCTTGGCCTCTCCACTTCTTCTTTCAAACAAGAGGAATAAACCTCTATCTTATTTAACCCAGTCATTTCTGTTATCATTTTCTAGCAGCCAAATGTAAATCTTAACTGGCTACAAATATGTGGAAATAACTGATTTCACCTGTTTCAAAAACCTGTTTCACTTGTTCTGTATAGTCAAAGACAGGCGATCCCCTCCATTCTCATCCTCCAAATTATTTGTCTTTTGTTTCTTTATTCATTTCTTTGTTTGAAAGGTTTAGTTGGAAGCTCTGGAATTCTGAAAATATTTTATTTAAATGAAGGAACCATTGTTGAAACCCTCAGTTGAAAGGTGCCACCCACCCAACATTTTCAATATTCATACCTGGACTGTTCTTCTGCAGCAATGCCCTGAATGGCAAGTATTCAAAAGAAAAAAAAAATCCTATAGCATACAGTCAGGTCTTCTTTTCACTATTTCATTTGCCTCTGGTCAATAATTGATATGGTCTTGGATGGTTTTCAACCTTTTATGTAAACTTGTAAACATACAGAGGCACTCCTTGAGCTCAGAAAGGGAACCCAGCTTTTAAAAATATTTTTCAAATTGTAGAATTGTAATAGTTGTGGGTTGAACAAGCAAGTGAATAAAATAATAATAGATAGTAAAAATTGTATACGAAGAACAGCAAAAAATAAGGCAGAGTAGCAGTGTGAATAGGTAAAAGATTTGATATAAAGAAACTCTTAAGCTTCACATATGCTTACATTATATGAACTGAGGAAAGTTTTCAAATGTTATTTGTTTTTCTTTGAAGGTGTCCAAGTGTCATCTTGGACCCTTGCCATTCCTATACCTTGATGAAATATTTATTTTTATGTTTGGATGCTACTATGTGTATAATTTAAAATCTTATGTGTCTAGGGGAAGACAGAAAACAGGGGTCATAGACAGAACATTGGGGAACAATACCAAGTACAGATAAATAGTCTTGGCCTCCAAGAGACAAAGAGAAATGAGAGTAGAGCACTCATAGTTATATGGAGAGAAACATGGAATATGCAACTTAGGGAGGAACATGGATAGTTAGAAAAATGGTAGGTAAGTTGGTGGGCTATAAGGTCATGCCTCATTCTCCTGGTAGACTCTCAGTTTGTGCCTAACTAAGGAAAGGCTGAAAAGAAATAACCATGGTCAGCCTCATTGTGACATAGCAGTCAGTGAAAATATTTCATGCCACAAAATGTGACATAGATATGGCCTATGTGTAGAGTATAAGCAATAAAATAACGAACAAAAGGAAAAGATCAATGAAAGTCAGGGTCATTTCAGTGGTAACCTCTCTGAACTAGTGATCTAGGAACAGAGGTACCCAGACCTCTAACACATCTGCACAGCCTGGAACTGAGACCCGACCCTTGGGAGAACAAATCAGGGGAAAATGATTTGACTATGATTAAAATTCTGAAGACTGAGAACTTGAAATCAAAATTAAGTTTAATTACAGCATAAGAATCTGATCTGTTTTGCATACATGAGTTGTGGACTAAGATTTCTAACCACTTTACATTCTTTCCTCCAAAGTAATGAAGGCTTTAGTGTTTAATAGGTGGTTCCAAACATCTCTAAACTGGGCAAACTTGCCATAAAATTTTCCTCAACTCTATTGATCAGAATCATCTCCATTTTTCTGAAAGACAAATAGGTTCTAGTAACTTGCTAAATAGGGCCAGTTGCCATTCTTACCTGTAGAAAAAGAAAAAAAAAAATCAAGCAGAAGTGTATGGGGATTTAATTTGATGGGTTCTAGAAAAGATATTTTTGAGTAACATATTCAACATAGATGTGTGGGAGTCCACCATGATTGATCCTTTGGGTCAGAAATGGTTCTTGTAAGGCTTCTCTTTTAAATGTGAAGTGTAAATTCTTCTGGTGGAATTGATATAGTAAGTGCCCAGCCATTTAATATGAAGACACATAGGAGGTTGCCATTTGAAGAGTGTTGGAGGATTTTAAAACAATGAGAGATATTAAGGAGGCCAAGAAGATGTAAACAGG
>NW_006199830.1:0-33320 GCF_000334495.1 Tupaia belangeri chinensis | reverse complement strand
GAGCCTCGGGCATTGCTGTTAAGCTGATGTTGGAGTCCATCACAAGTGACGCTTCTTACTTACAAGTCCAGAAACACCTTAGAGCTGCTTTTAAATATGCTTTGTAACATCCCTGTTCAGAGACCCTATTTTTACCTTGATTTTTTTCCATTTTTTTGTGCCAAAATAAGACAAATATGTTTCTCTCTCTCAAACACACCTACACACACATTCATGCATATATGCACAAACATATTCTCACACATGAATGTATGCATACATCAGACATTGTGGTCTGTAGTTGGATCGTTGACTATTGAAGAAAACCTAAATGAAATGATTATTCTAGAATTTAGATGCCAGCTCCATAGGCCTTTCCTGCCAAATTTGTCAGATTACACTGAAAAATGTCATTGTAAGCTTATTCATGATATTTGTTTGTTCAAGACCAAATGAGAGACCTTCTTAATGTGGGCATGAAAAGGGAAGAGAAGAAAAATAAAAATGGTGAAAGCTATAAGAATCTAAAGATAATAAATAACTTTTAGATAAAATGTAAAAACAACCTTTTTAAACATTTCAGTTGTTCAATAGTGGAAGGTTTCCCTTCTCACATTGGTGACATCAGAAATGCTATGGAAAAAAGCATCACTAATGATTTTCAGTTGGTACGAGAACGATGAACTTCTTGAACCTCTCTCTAATTTCATGATTCTACTCTCTACCATCCCATGTGAAGAACACATCTTTTTTTTTTTTTTTTGGAGACCCCCCAGACCCCCCACACACACACCGCTATAGGGCACGTGCACTCGCCAGACAGACAGAGGGAGACATAGAGATAGAAAGCAAGAAATCACTCCACAGAGGGGATGGTCACGCCGCAATCCCTTCTCCTCCATCCTCTTCTCTGGATCTTGGGCACACACCCACAGGCGCCCTGCATGAGTTTTAAGCCACCGGGTCCAGGACCCGAACCGCGGTTGACTACGTGGGAGTCCAGTGACACAGCCATTACGCCAACTGCTGGTTCCCAAGAACACATCTTGATAAAAAGCTTCAGCACACGCTTCCAGCTTTGCAGTCTCCATAAAATTCCCTCTCTCTGGACATGTGTGTTCTCAAGCATATATTCAAGCTGATATTTTTAAAATATAAATGATGTGAACGTGGTAGTGTTTATGACGAACTAGATCTGTCCAAGTAAATATTTTCAGTATGTCTCTGGCGACTATGTTTTTCATCAAGGTTTCCACTGACTAATAAATAAATCCCTTTGTTGTGAAGACTCTGCTCCAGAGACTAGAAAGCAAACATCATGACTACTATTATCTTTGTAGTGACTACTAAAATATGTTAATAAATATGTGGTTTCACAATTCTTCGGGAAATAGATATTTAATTGTAACAATGAGTATTTATCTAGAAACCTTGGGGTCAATATCATGTACTATGGTTTGAAAAACCAAACATTTAATGAAGTGAAGATAATATATTCATAGTAAGAAAATTGGTTGCCTCACAAAAGGAACACTTAGACAGGGCTGGCAGGTGGCATGGTGGCTATGGGCTCTGAACTCTAACATGGCTGGCTGAGGTTCGAGTCCCGAAGCTGGTGACTTGTTTTCTCATTTTCCCTCTCTCTCTCTCTCACTCTGTCTCTGGTCAAATTAAAATAATAAATAAAGTTAAATAAAATAATTATTTTTTTAAAAAAGGAACACTTAGAGGAAAAGGAAAAGGACTATTGTAAATTTAAAATTTTAACGCAGAAATTTAGAAGTCCTATCCTAGGAAAAATAAATACAAGAGGGGGACCAGCAGTTGGCATAATGATTATGTCGCTGGACTCCCATGTAGTCAATCATGATTTGAGTCCCTGGCCCAGTGACTTAAAATTCACACCAGGCACATGTACGTGCATGACTAAAATCCCAAGAGGTGAATGGAGGAGAAGGGATTGCAGCGTAGTCATCCCCCCGGTGGATGATTTCTTGATTTCTGTTTCTTTGTCTCTCTGTATCTCTGTCTCTCTGGGGAGAACATGCACCCTATAGCAACAAATCTCTCTCTATAAAAGTACACATATATATATGTATGGAGAGAGAGAGAGAGAGAGAAACACAAGAGGACTTTTAAAAGCTTGTACAAAAATGGAATTACACTACAGTTTGGGGCCAGGCAGTGAAGAAACAGTAACTGAGCTGAATCCACATGGGATAAGTCCTGGGTTCACATACTAGAACCTCTCAAGCATACCATGTCCATGCCCTTGCCTGTGATCTGGGGTGACTGGGAATAGAGATGGATTATGGTGTGAAGACCCTATTGGTGGTGCTTATCTTCTCTGTCTTTATCTCCCTCTCTCATTTATATAAAAATAATCTTTAAAATATACAAGTTTACCTTGAAGAATTGTTTTAGTCCATGCATAGTTTTTTTTTTCTAACACTCATGTTTCATGAACTTTTCATGAATCTCTTAAAAAGAACAAGAGAACAAAAGAATAAAAAAGAAAATACATAAGAAGACTAGAACATATGTTTAGATTTATAACACTTTAGTGATAGGAGTTAGAGAAAAAGAAAACATAAAACAGAGGTGTTATATTATCAAAGATAGTTCAAAAAAGCTCCTCAGATGACATGTTTCCATTTAAAAATTTTTAAAAATTAGCTCATGAACTAGAATGGTGGCTAGTATAAACTGGGAAGGGTAGTAGAAAGGAAAACAGTGGGAGAATTTGATTAATGTCTACAAAATTATACATAGATGGGAGAAATAAGATTTTTTTAAAGAATGATTTTTTTAACTTTACCCATTTACTTATTTACTTTAATTTGACCAGTGTGTGTGTGTGTATGTCTGTGTGTGTGTGTGAGAGACTGAGAGAGAGAGAGAGAGAGAGAGGGAGAGAGAAAGTGAGAAAGCAAGCCACCAGGTTGGGACTCGAACCACAGTTGGCCATGTGGGAGTCCAGAACCTTTTTTTTTTTTTTTTTTTTTTTTTTTGAGAGTTTTTTGCTCTCTTGAGAAGTTTTTTGCTATAGGGCTCGTGTGCTCTCCAGACAGACAGAGACAAAGAGGCAGAAAGCGAGAAATCACCCTCCAGGGGGTATGGCCATGCAGCAGTCTCTTCTCTTCCATTCTCCTCTCGGGATCTTGGGCACGCGCACACACGCACCTCGCGTGAGTTTTAAGCCACCAGGTCCAGGATGCGAACCGCGGCCGACTACGTGGGAGTCCAACAACATTGCCATTATGCTAACTGCTGGTCCCAAGGAGTCCAGCACCTTTAACCACCATGCCACCTGCTGGCTCCAGGAGAAATAAGTTCTGAAATTCGGTAACATTCTAGGGCAACTATATATAACAATGATTACAGTATACTTCAAAATGACTGGAAGAGTAGACTTGGACTATTCCCAACATAGAAGAAAGGACAGATGTTTAAGGTGATAGAATTGATAATGTCCCTGATTTCATCAATACACATTGTATACATGTATTGATATACCACATGTACTCCACAAATAAGTATAATTATTATTTTAAAGTTTAAGATAATAACAATTTTAAAAAGAAACTGAAAAAAGAAAAGAGCTCATTTAATAGCATTTACAATGAGTGAGAATGGACCCTCAGCCATAGATACCATTTTAGCTCCAGAATTGTGGGGCTAAGAAGAAGATTGTAATTTTCCATAGAACAACAGCAAATGAAAGTTTGTGAGAAAAGAAAAGACTTGGGTTGGAGCCAGAATCATGTTTCATTTCCAAAATGGAGATATTTAAAGCTAGAATAGAATGGTGAATGGAGCCAGCAGGTGGCATGGTGGTTAAGGCACTAGACTCCTACATGGCTGACTGTGATTTGAGTCCCAGATCTGGCACCTTGCTTTCTCATTTTCCTATCTTACTCTCTCTCTCTCTAGTGAGTACATGTGCCCTATCATAAACTTAAAAATAATAATACTACTAATAATAAAACTAAAATTAAATAAGTAATTTTTAAGAATGGAATAGAGCCTTAAAATTCATAGAGAAGATAATCTTTGATTTAGAATTTAATGTCTAGCCAACACTCAATCAAATATGAAGGGGAAATAAACACATGTTCAGACATGCTTCAGTTTTGAAAAATATATCTCTCATATATTTTTTCTTATCTTTCACAAAAGACTCTATTTAAACAGGGATGATGGAGATACATGATCTAAGATGTGGGTCATCAACATAGAAAGTCCATTCTGTTGTGAATAACAGAAATACCTGAATCTGGGTAGCTTGTGAAAATACACGTTTATCCATTTCATGGTTTGGAGAACTAAGGTGCAAGGACTACAGCATGGTGAAGGTCAGAAGCACATGAATCTTTGTCCACAGATGCCTACCTGGTCTCATTCCCTCTCCTTATACACCCAGGCATCAATCATTGTGTCCCACCTTGATTACCTTAATCCTAATCTCCTCCCAAAGGCCCCACCTTTCCACACCATAGTCAGATTAAGTTTTTACCCTGTTACTCCTGTTATAAGTGAATCTCAGCCCACCAAGTCTAGCAAGAGGTAACCAATATCTCAGGATGATGGCAACAGGAAGTGAACTGTGAGATATATTTATATAGTTGATTATAATATTAACAACAAATTTTTATTTAACATTCAGATAGAATACTGAGAAGGAAAGTGCATGAAAGGCATGGTAGGGAAGGGATGTGTGTGTGTGTGTGTGTGTGTGTGTGTGTGTGCGTGTGTATCTATACACCATACATATCAACAGACACAATGGGAAATCATGATCCTACAGAGAATCTTGGTGTTTGTAGTTAGGAAATAGAAGTTATATGCCCTGCTGTGTATTGTTTAATAGAAAATGGAAAACCTGGCCTAACTGGAAGCACAATTTCACATGGCAACTCAATCCTACATGACCTACTGTATAGTTTGAGTCTCGGACCTGAAGGTTTGAAAAACACTCTGAATGCATGTGCATGTAGTCTAAAATGCTGAAAGGAGGGAAAAACAGAGAGGAAAGGATTGTGGTATGACTATCCCCAAGTTAGGATACTTTCTTATTTTCTCTCTCTCTCTTCCATTTTCTCTCTCTTTCTCTCTCTCTCAAGTGAGTACATACACCCTCTGGCAAATTTTTAGAAAATAGTTTAAAAGTGAAAATGGAAACCCTATATTGTTGAGTGGTGAGGCAGTGGCAGACCAGGGCTGAGAGCCATTTTTTAAATTTATTTATTTATTTTATAACGTCTCTATCTATAGTACTTTTCTCCAAAAGCATTAACCTGCCCAGACATTTCAGGTGCACACCAGAGATATGGAATAGAATTCAAGGAAAGTTATGCATGCCAATTTGGTATGCATGCCAATTCTGTTTCCACATTACCACTTCCAAGTCGCTAATAACCATGGAACTCTCCAGTATCAAAGATCCCCATTCTCTCTACAAACTGGTAACAGATGATGTGGCTGTCAGGATTTCTATCACTGTACCATGTGTACTGTGACACAATGACAATAACTGTCATTACATGTTACGTGTGTGTGTGTGTGTGTGTGTGTGTGTTTGTGTGTGTGTGCCCATCTTTCTACCTAAACCAGGAGTTCTTTGGAATAGGAGACTCATCTTCTGTTTTTTTTTGCATTCTCCACAGCAGTAGGCTGAAGTCCTAGTAAAAAGCAAGGAAATAAGAAAATTTTTAATTTACTAACCTAGGTCTGTGGAGGAAAAAATAACCAAAACCTAGATGAGAATCAGGACATAAAGGGACCAAATAAGAATTACAACAATAAGTTCCTTGCAATAATAATGGAAAATGTATTAATTGGTAGTTTCCTGGGTACTAAAAAATGTGTTTGGTGCTGTTCTAAGGACTTTACATGGCTTAACTCATTTAAACTTCTGAAGGAAACTACATGTTGAGTACTGTCATGACTTCTACTTTGCAGGAGGAAACTGAGGCATGGTGAGGTTTGGTGTGAAAGGGCAAAAGAGCAGGACGCAGGCTTTGGTTTGTCCTATAAGACCGTAAGTCTTGAATTTCCCTGATGCCGCTGTGCAGAATGTCCTCTTCTATTTCCATGTCTGAGGACAGGCACATTGTCTCACACAGCTACTTAGTGAGCAAATGTGCAAGCTGAGTTCCTTGCACAGAGCACTCAGTACCTGGATAGAGCTGGATGAATGAGAGAGCTGTGCTGAGGAGGCCTGAGGCTGCAGCATCTCCAATATGACAGGCTGATGGAGTCATGGGAGGTGAGGGTAGACTTGGATCCACATACCATTCACCACTAAATGATCCTAAATAACTTTCAAATGCAAATGCTATTCAAACTGTCTTATGTTCTATAGGTGAAAAACATGTTTGGGAAAAGTTTAACAGTTCTTCCAAAAATTAAGATACAATAGTATTTATAGATACCTTTTTGGGTTCATTAGTATTACTAATGGTTTACCTTGTGGGGATTGCCATCAGTGTAACTCGGAGGGGGTTTCCAAACAGGTACAACAAATAGAATGCCGTTGACCAAGTTTTAGGAGAAAGAGAAAATATTGACTACAATGTGTTTTATTCCAACAATTGTATATAATTTTGTTAATTTCCTGCTTTGTCCCATACAGAAAACATTAAGGAAAGGCAGTTTCTTAAAGCGATGGATCAGATACCGACCTTCTCATTTCAAGGCAGCAAAACAATGCAGCATAGCTGAAAGCTTTGGCTTGTTAAATTCTGATTAAATGGGATTGCTGTTTTTGCTTTGTTTTGTTTGTTTTTCTGTATCAGACCTTCACAAGCTTATCTTACAATCAATACATGCTTTTATTTTTGTCTTCACCAAGCTGGGGGACTTTCAAATTATTGTCTGAGTTTCAGTCCCTCAGGTACGAGGTATTTCAGTCTGAAAGGACTTCTGAGTCCTTGGCTGTGTGTGTGTTAATTAGAGTTGGTTTCATGATCTTTGCTGTCAGTTTCCTCTGCTCCACAATTTGAGAGACAGTGATGCTAAACCAATCCCCAGAGGTCTCTAGAGACCATTTCCAGTTGCATTACTGATTTATTTTTGTCTTGACCAGATGGCTCCAGGTTCCTGTGACTGTACGGGAGTCCTTTTGATTACCCTATTTATCTCTCCCAGTGCTCAATTTAAGGGTCAAATCTCATGTAACACATTTGCCAGAAAGATAAACCATTCAAGCCCACTGCTGTTTGGACACCATACTTCTGACATATGCTCTGTGCCTCATTACACACCAAAGTTATTAGATTTAATACATGTTTTTATAAACTCCATAACAAAAGCAGGCCGGGTTTTTGCTGGTTTGTTTGCCTACCCTTTGGAACGTCAGCCAATGGAAGAGCAGCATCCAGCACTCGGCAGAGAGGAGGGGAGTCTGCATGTCCCCCAAGGCTCCCAGACTGAGGCCTTCCTTCTCCTTTATGGAGGTGGCCATGAAAAAGATGAGCAGAACATTTTTAATGAAACCAATAAAAATGCAAAGGAAGATTTAATGTTTAAAGAAACAATAAATCAAAAGTGACAACTGAAATGCAATATTTCACCATGAGATTGAGGAAATCAATTCATCCAAAGGGCACACTTGGCTTCTGTTAAAAAAAAAAAAATCCCCACACATACTCACACAATAAAAGCTATCATATCAGTTGAGACTAAATAAGCCCTAGTTAATGGATTTTGAAACCTTGAAAAACATGCATGAAGCCAGACAATACAGTCTTATGGCATTTGGATACACACACACAGGCACACACACACACACACACACACACATACACAAAGCACATATGCACACACAAAACAGCATCTAAAATCCCATAGTCATAAATTATTATGATAGGACCCTTTCTAAGTCAGTGTTAGGTTACGAAAATAATCTATTGTTCAACATGCTCTGTAAACTCAAGACCTCAAGACCAATTGCCAGGTTTTTATTTTGATTTTTAAGTCATTTCCCTTTAAGACTTCATGCATTTTAATATATAATGGAATCCTAAAAGCAGAAGTACTAACTTGGGGTCAAGCTTCAGGAATAATAAAAAAAAAAATTCATATGCTTTGGGCCTATCTTGTCAAGTTTAGGCAGTGTAACCGTGGAAAAAAATAAATTTAGCAAAAAAAGTTTTGCCTCATAATAGCTTATTAGTCATTGAGAAGTTGTCACTTGCATTAGATAATATTAAACAATTCAGATTATGGCACAGGCTACAACAGAGGCTAATATACATAACAAAAATGACCCTAGGTATCTTGGAATGAGTTGCAAAGGAGCTGTGATTCAATCTTAGATTTTTAAAGAAGAGATGGAAGATAGCAAATGGATAAATACAATCTGTGAAGCAGAAAGGAAGAGTTAAGAGTAGAGAGTGATTTCAGTGATTCCGTTAGATAAAGATTAGAAGCAGTAACGTAGTGCCAGCAGTATATGAGAGACAAGGCACATGCATGAGGCCATGTGAGAGAACAGGGGAGAGAAGAGTAATGTCAGCAATAAATCATAAAGGAGTGGTAGAAATGATTGTATATGGGCTGCTTTGTCTTTGCTTTGTGCCAGGTGATTGTCATCCTCTCCACAACGCTTCACAGTAGATATTAACTTCATTTTACAGCTAAGGACACTTGGCTACTAAAATATTTTATCAGTTGCCCAATGTCTCCGAACTTGGAAATGGCAGAGGCAACCCTTTGTGTTACTCTGTGACATGGTGATGTTGCAGAACTCTGAATGGTACCAAATATCAACTAAGCCCAAGGTCCTAATGGGCCAATTTAGCTCATTTACCATTGTCTCTCTCCACCCTGTACTCAGGCATTTTCCTTTATTCCTCTCACCTACAAACCCCTTGCCATTCCCACATTGCCCAGTCTTACTAGCACCATGAAAACTCCCATGATATGTCCAATACTTAGTGACTCAAGTTCTATTAATTATAACAATTATAGTCAATAAACAGTCATCTCCTTGGATGATTCTGGAAGTATTGATTCATGTGTGTATCTTATCTTCTGCTACGGACCAAATGTTTGTGTTCCCTCAAAATTCACATGTTGAAATTTAATCTCCAATGTAACAATATTTAGAGATGAGTCTTTGAAGGTGATCAGGTCATGAGGGGCAAAGTCCTCATTCATAGGATTTGTGTCCTATCAAAGATATCCCATAGAGCTCACTTATCCTTTCAGTCATTGGAGGAAACAGCAAAAGACAGCCATTCTAAAATGATGTAGACCTTTTTCAGTCACTAAAAATACTAGTGCCTTCATCTTGTACTTCTCATTCTCCAGAAGTGGAAGAGATAAACTGTTTATAAGCTGTTTATAAGCTCCCCCTTCCAGTCTATATTTCGTTGTTGTAATTGTATGAGCAGACTAAGACATCCTTCCAAAGAAATGTCTATTTATTTGAGGGAAAAAATATTTTTCTACTCTTCTTTTTGAATTTTTCTCAGATTTAGGAAGTTAATTCAACTATGATGATCTATTTGATTTTGTATTTCCTAAAGATGCTACTCAGTCCCACCTCATCTACTTGTCAAATGCCTTATTGAACACTTCTAACAGCCAAGTCCTGGAACATAGGTGTTCTGCATGTGAGCCTGATGTAGACTCTGGAACATATACAATTTTACAAGAAGTTTTCCAGTACAATTCTGAGATATTGGGGACTATGACCAGGATAACACAATGCCAATTCAGGGAAGGAAATGTTAGGATTTGTTGTGCATGGGTTTGCATGCTTCTCTGGAGCCCAAATTTCCTCCCATGAGTTCCTGCTTCTTCTCAGTATATTTTTCTTCTGGATACTAGTAGATTTTTCTTGAGCCTGTTATTTATTTATTTATTTATGTAATATTGTACTACAGTTATTTAGCTAAATAAACAAGTGCATCTATGGCCTTTAACGTAAGAGTATGAAGAAGAACCAATTTCATAATTATATAAGCATGACATTTTTACTGATTCTAAAATACATGAAATGAGAGGAAACATACATAAATGTTTTTAAACATCTGTCATTTTTATGTTCTTAAAACAAATTTTAACGATTTGTAGGACACATTTTAAAATACATGCATTTTGCATTTTAACATCAGTTATTGAATACACTTAATTTTATTTATTTAAGTTTTTCCATTGGGTATGTGTGCTTGCCTGAGAAAGAGAGAGGGTGAGAGGGAAATGACCAGGGGGATGGCCATACCCTAATCCTTTCTCCTCCATTCCACTCCTGGCATCTTTGTCACATACACACACACACACACACACACACACACACACACACACACAAGAGCCTGGTATATTCTCAAGCCACCAGGTCTGGGACTTGAACCCTTGAACCATGGTCAACCATGTGGGAGTCAGCACCTTAACCACCATACCACCTGCTGGCCCCCAAAATTGTTACATATATATATAGAGAGAGTATAGTAAAGCACTATCGTGGTCATTCAATTTTACTTGAATGAAAAATTTATTTCATTCTTTTGTGAGAGAGAGGCAGACAGACAAGAAAGACAGAGACACTCTAGAGAGCGTTTTCATGCCATGATCCTTTCCCCAACCCTGTGGCTAGCTGGGATCACAGCACAATGAGGATGGGCTTCGTGTGTTCAAGGAAGACTTGGGACTCAAAACAGTAGCCTTCCCACATGGCTTCTAGTATCACACAGCAGTGCCCCTATCATCTGCACTGCTATGACTGAGTCAATTTTCACTATTTTTGTTTTTTCCTTCAATTATGTGTCAGCTTTCAGTTATTCTTTGTCATCAGGCATGTATCTAAGAACCTACTTCTAGGTCACTGCTTCTAATTCCTGTGGGAAGAGATGCTAGGAAAACAAGTGTGTTAATGAAATCACAATGCCTGAATTAGAGCCCAGTGGAGCAAAATATGTACAGGTCTAGTGCCTGGGCTTTGTCATAGCTGTTTTAGGAGCTGAAGGGCCTTTGATACATCTTCCTTGTGTATGTCTTTGGTTTCAGTTACTGATGCTTGCTGGTACCTTGGACAGATACTATGTTAAATACAAATTCTGTCTAGAGTCCTGAACAAGGTATTTGTTTAGAGATAGCAACAAAGGGACAAAGTTCTTTGTATTTTAAAGTCATCCTCTAATTTTGGAGAAAACAACACATCATGGATACATTGCCCAAGGAGCAGGTAAGCATCAAAAAGATTTTATGACCAGATAAGTATGGAGTCAATGTTCCTTTGAAGAAATGAAAGAAATAGTCCGGAACAGGCACTCCAGGCTGGGCAATGGAGGGCAGAGCATGGAGGTAAGAGTAAGGAGGTCACACGCAGGGTGGTTAATAATGTAGGTGGGCTTGATGTCTAAGCAGCAGGAGATACAGTGATTTTTCAGAGCTAGAGAGGTTAGATTTAAGATTCACTACATCTTCAATGCAGAGTTCCCTTGCCTTCATGTATACTCAGGATGACTTTGGGATTGTTATCGGCTGCTTCTAATTTAGACCTGTGACTGTCGGCTTTTTCACAGAGCCAGTGCCTCTCTGAAGTTGCTCCTTATGAGGCTTTGTGAAAATTTTGGACAGCTTAGGACACACACATGCAGGGGAGGGCATAAAAAAAAGGGAGAGAGAGAGAAAGAGAAAGTGATGAGAAAGTGGGTACATTTTATTTTTCTGCAGTTGGCCTTTATTTTTTAAATAACCTTGTACTCCTTTTCAATTTCCCCTCAGAGCTGTTCTTACTCTGCTTGCTCCCTTTTTCTTCATTATTTTAATGGCTACATCTTTGCTCTGATGTGTCAATGGGAGTGGAAAATCCTGTGAAGCCAGGGCTTAATGAAACGCCAGCTGGAACAGAGGGATAAAGTTTCTTTGGAGCAGCTTCAAAGGGATGCGGGCTGGGTGAGCCCAGGGACAATGGTGCCCAGGCCTGAGGACAGGGACAGCCCGGCCAGCTGGCCCAGCCTGGCCCTAACGAGGCGTGAAGGGATGGGGACCCACTTCATTGCATAGTCAGGGGTGCTGGAAGGGGGATTTATGCACGCACACACACACACACACATAAACGGGCTGAATCCTTACAGTTCACAACAGAAAGGATTTCTCATGAAATGAGGGTCCAAATT
Source organism: Tupaia belangeri chinensis (assembly GCF_000334495.1). NCBI lineage: Eukaryota > Metazoa > Chordata > Mammalia > Scandentia > Tupaiidae > Tupaia > Tupaia belangeri. The sequence continues at coordinate 21,213 of NW_006199830.1, read as the reverse complement.
GCAACTCTTGCCATAAGAAGTATGAGCTAATTTTTCTCAAAAGCCCTGGCTTTCTGAATGGAGCCAAGCATCTTTCCTCTCACCACCCTCCCCATTTTGGAATAAATTTTACATTTCTTTTTATAGCAGAATTACCACGGAAACCTTAGTTTTGATAGGACTTGAGAGAGATTTATGAACACTCATTGGTCATTTTTGGTCAGGTGGCATTTCTCTTTTCTTTTTTGTGAATAAAGCAGAAAAAGTGACTTGGAAATAGGTTATAAATCTGGACGACTCAAATGCCACGTCTGGTTGTCAGCTCCATTTAGGCCTCAGCTTTGGAGGCCCTTGTGCTTTGAATGACATCAAACATAATCAGATGCAGTTTGTGGCCAGAAGGGATTTTTAGGAAACTACGTGATAGCTCAGCTTGGACCTGGTTCATTTAGGTATGCTTTATGCAATACATTCTATATAAAACCTACTGTTATCCCTGGTGTTTGCTAATAAAGGCATCTAATTAATAATATTGATTAGCTCATTATATTAAGTTAACTTTCAGAATGCATAAAACTGTTGGTTTTTTTTGGTTGCTGTTCTTTGTCTCTGTGCTTTTGCAAATGGAGTCTTCTGAAAGCTGATACTTCAAATCCAGACTGAGAATGGAAAATAATTTAAATAATTTTCAACCATTTCCCTTTCTAATGAGAATTGACAAACAAGGGTTTTGAGATATGCTTTATGTTCTAAACAACAAATATTTACTGAGAAATGAAGATTGATATGTTCCTTTCTCCTCATGGCCTAGAAAAATAAAATATGGGTCTTTGTTCAATTCAGTTCCATAAGCAGGTATAAATCACCCACCATTTGCAGCTATTGTGCTGCCTGTTGAAGAATAAAACCAAGTAGGACATTGTCCCACTGTCAGACTTCCCTGTGTGCAAGACAGACAAGATTCTAAATTAAAAATGATTTAAGTTTACTTATTTCCTGAGAGAGAGGGAGAGACAAACACCCTCTATGGGAGCTCGAATTGGAATTCTCCTCATAGCTTTCCCAGCCAGACTGGATCATGAAAAGGCACACACATGTCTAACATGTACAGATCTACCTTGGAGCAATCCATAATCTTCCATTGACCTTCAGCATTGCAGAGAACTGCACCACTACTGTGCCACTGTGACTGGGCGAAGAGATCAATTTTAAGAGGAACGATCTGAAGATTAAGAAAGAGATTCCAAAGAGCAGAAGTCTTGATTAGGGAGGTCATGTGACAGGCACTAGAAATATTGAGTAGAAAGCCAATACCAGGACAGGAATAGTTTGAGTCTAGTTTTGTCTACTTCAAGGACTTACAGTGTTCTGAGAATTATAAAGCATGATACCCTGGTGAAGTCTAATGCATAATTGAAGTGATGATTACATTTACTTTTGGTATTTTATGCCTAAATTAATATGTCTTGATCACACCCAAAAGGAACTTGGAGGTCTGTAGACAGACAAGAGAAGATATACCTCCTGACTCTTTAGTTTAACCAAAGATTTTTTTTTTTAAAGACCTTGTCACTCCGCAAAATTGTCTTGTGTGTCTGTCTACCCATTATCACCATTTATTGTTTGCTTGTAAGGAGAGAAAAATAACACTGACTATACAACACCATCATGTCATTGTCTTTAAAGGAGTTTTGACTCTTAGTAGCATTTTATAGGGTGAAGCTTCCCCTGAGTGATGGTGATGAGGTATTTGACAGTGTATTCAGGATACAAAGACACCATACAGATAACTTGGAAGTAAATATTCCACTATAGATCTCATCCACCCCTTCTTTAATCTATTGGATCATTGGGAAAGTCATGATGTATTTTTCTATGCAAAAATGAGTAATGACTTTCCTGATGACTCAATAGCACATGTAATTTACAGACTTCACTATTACTATTTCAATAATTATTCTAGCATTGACTTAGCTTTACTCTTCTTGGTGAAGTTATCACCATCCTAGTGAAGCAATACATACGAATTAATCCGATGTCTAAAAGGTCTCTATTCATAAAGGGTCTCTTTTCCTTGAGATTAAGATCTTGCCTCAGCTAGGGTGATTTGGTGAGCGTCTATAGCTGATAGTTTTGTGCCAGGGTCCTTCTATGACTTTGTGCAGGCCTGGGAGACTCTGCTTAAAGCCAAGAAGCCTGAATCAGTTTTCTTCGAGCTGCCTTCACGTATAGTCCTGCCACAAGAGCAGCAGCTGTTCATCCATGGTCAAAGGTGCCATAAGTTGTAGTCTCCAACCAAGATCAAATATCTCATGTCCCCTATAAGGCCTTACACCATGTCCAAAGCAGTTAAAGGCCAATTTCACAACTCTAAATCCCACCTGGTTGAATATAAGCCTTTTCAAACTTCAAGATCAAAATATCCTGCCCACTCATTCAAAACTGAGGCCCAAAACTACACTCTTGGCCTCACCACAAGTCTCAGCTGCCACATGGTTGTTTCGCTTGTCTTTTATTTCTCAATATCCTGAGATAATGTACAAAGCTGCCAACATTCTGATCTTATTTTTCCCAAAGTAGAGCTTTCCCTGTCCTACTGCTGCCTTAACTATCAAGTATAAAATGTCAGAAGTTACATGATTTCTTTTTACTGCCACACAGTAATTGGCATCATTCATTTATTTGATCATGATGCTATAAAGAGTTTCATTCCTGCAACAAAAATGAGGTGACGGACCAGCAGTTAGCGTAATGGCTATGTCACTGGACTCCCACGTAGTCGACCACAGTTAGAGTCCCGGACCCGGTGGCTTAAACTCATGCCATGTGCGTGTGCATGCGTGCCCAAGATCCTGAGAGGAGAATGGAGGAGAGGGGATTGCAGCATGGCCATCCTCCCTGGGGGGTGATTTCTCGCTTTCTGTCTCTATGTCTCTCTCTGTCTGGCGAGCACACGCGCCCTATAGCAAAAACCTCTCAAACAAACAAACAAACAAACAAACAAAAAAAACCCGAGGTGACCACAGCCAGGATACTGAGGGGAATCTATGCTTCCAATGTGTAGAGAAACTCTGTGTGCATTTCTACTCGCTGGGACACCTTTAGTTAACTTTGTTAGTAAAATTTCTGAAGACAGGGGTCAGAAGGTGGCAAGGCGGTTAAGGCACTGGACTCCCACATGGCCAACCACAATTAAAGTCCTAAACACAGTGGCTTGAAAATCATGCTGGGCATGTGTGCATGGATGCCCAAAATCCTGAGAGAAGAGTGGAGGATAAAGGATTGCAGCATGGACATCCCCCTGGAAGGTGATTTCTCACTTTATTTCTTTTGCTATCTCTCTTTCTCTGGCAAGCACACATGCCTTATGGCAAAAAATTAAAAATAAATATTCTGGGGACAAGACATGCCTCATCTTTTAGGGTCAAACAGTCATCAGAAATCTCTGTTAAACCCAGTTTAAGAAATTTCACTATGCTAGGATACTTCATAGATCCAACTATTAGAAGATTTTTGTTCTGTTAAGCACTCCTCTCACATTTGGCTGCAACTTCCTCTTCAAACTATTGTCTGCTAAACTCCCATCATAAACCTCCTCTTGCCAGAAAAACACTCCAGTTTGCTCTGACACACTTGTTCATCTGTATGTGCGTAATTTTCCATGCCATCCTTCACTGATGCATTTATATTCATTTTTGACTTTCCAACCAGGTAACTGGCCCTGGAATACATCAATGAACTTGGCAGACCAAAAAGTCCTGTCCTCATGGAAATTTCATTCTCTTCTTAGAAATAAACTTTCTTTATTGCCCTTTTATCTTACTGATTTGTTACACCAAGATATAGTCTTACTTCCTTTCTTTATTTTAATATATGTGTATGTATATATTCAATTTTCTAAGTGTCCTACCTTGTAACCCTTTAGAAAGCAAGACTTTCATCAAGTGTATGATTGCCTGCGTGTTGTTATCACATCTTGCTGGATGCAGCCAATTTTTATGATCTTGCCATATTTCTTTGCTTTTTCTAAAGCATCTGTTCAGTACTTACGACATTTTGATCAACCAGTTATCATGTATGCTGTGTTTCCTATAACAATTTCAGAGAAATAGTCTTACAAAAATATCTTGCAATTGTATGTAATTTTAACCTTTGTATTAATGCATGTTATTATAGTACATTCTCAGTATTAATCTTGTTGTTTATAAGGTAAGTAGAGAAAGGTGTATTATTCTAATTTTAAATACAGGAGTGTTTAAGGAAATTCAGTAACTTGCTCAAAGTTATAGAGCAAACTGGTCTCCAAAATAAAAATAAATTAAAAAGTCTCCCACATCTCATTTTATGCCTAGTCCCTTCACGTTCCACAGGACTCCAGTACTATGAAACAATCTTAGAAGAAGTACAATGAACACTTTAGGTAGAACGGAACATGATGTGTAAGACCTTTCCCATTTTTTTTTTTAGAGGTTTTTGCTATAGGGCGCATGCTCTTGCCAGACAGACTGAGCGAGAGAGAAAGAAAGAGAGAAATAATCCCCCAGGGGGGATGGCCACGCCGCAATCCCTTCTCCTTCATTCTCCTCTCGGGATCTTGGGCATGCATGCACAGATGCCCAGTGTGAGTTTTAAGCGCTTGGGTCTGGGGCGTGAACCACTGTCGACTACATGGGAATCCAGTGACATAACCATTACGCTAACTGCTGGTCCCAAGACCTTACCCTTTTTCTCTCTTGTTCTTTCTTCTTCTTTCTTTCATTTTCTCTTTCTTTCCTTCCTTATTTATTTCTTTCCTCCTTTATTTCTTCTTTCTTTCTTTTTTAGGATTTTGCCATAGCACCCATGTGTACCAGAGAGAGAGAGAGAGAGAAGGGAAAGTGAAAAATCACTCCCTGGGAAGGTTGGTCACACTGCAGTCCCTTCTCCTCCATTATCTTCTCAGGACTTTGGACACACATGCACACATGTCTAGCATGATTTTCAAACCACTAGGTCTGGGACTTGAACCTCAGTTGGCTGTATAGGAGTCCAGCACCTTATCTACCATGCCATCTACTGGCCCAGACTTACAATTTCTCTTGAAGGGTTGGGAGACGTACAACTGTGATTGAAATTACAGGTAATTTTAAGACTTCCATTTAGTTCAGCACCCTTATTTAAAATATGGAGACAAATGGCTTAATATGACACATCCTCCTTCCTCTTCTCTGTGATCTTACATTTCTGTCTCTATGGACAATGCTGATCCCACTACCTATGGTTACATATCTTATCCTGATAGAGAAGTTTGCTATGAGCTCTTCAGGAAACAATAAACTTAACTATATGGACTTTGATTACCTATGGTAAAATGGGGTTAATAGACCTTTCCCTAATTGCCTCATGTGATATTAAAGTTATGAGACTCTCTGGCACATTATTTGTTAACATAAAATTAAAGCACTATGTATATGTTGAGAAGAAAGTTCTACTACAAAACTCAGCTCTTACAAGGAATATTTCCCAACTTCCAGTGCAGATACAATTTTTTCCTTCTTCAAATTCACAGAGTACATAACATTTATTCCATGAAGGTGATGCTTAGTAAGTCTGATATTAATAATTGTCTTGTCTTCCTCCCTTATAGTAATCTAGTTATATAGTCCTGCACTATTTTCAGAGTTGTTTTTCCTTTATTATCTCATTACATTCTAACTAAAACTCATTAGTGCTAGTGGAGTTGGGTATGATAGATTCTATGCCTCAAGGTTAATGGCGATCTGGCTAGTCCATTGATGCAGAGCTGTCCAGTTTCTGTCCTGGATCTGCCCAGTCAATTGGTGCAGCTTCAGGGCAGGAACCCTACTCTTTCACATGGTAGGTGTTAAAATCTTCTCTAGGCAGTACTTTACTCATACTTACGGGAGATACACTCAAATGAGAGTTTATGATGTGTATTTTGTCTTTCTACCACACCATACGTGTTCATAAGAGGATCTAAAAAAAAAAAAGTCACACACTTGATTGAATGAATAAATTTATGACATCATCTTGCATTATTATTTAATAAAAATGACTTTAATCTCATTTTTTTCAAACATCTATTGTGTGTTTTCCCTAAGTACAATGTCTAAGTTCCTACAGAAGGATATGTTTAGGTAATAGGCATGATAAAAAATATTTACATATTATTACCATACCATTATATTAGCTTCAAACTAAGGTTTCCTATACCCAAAATGTAAGAAATATGTGATTTGAAAGGTTATTATTTTATTATTTCTATTTGAAACATAGATGTGTTTAAGCAACTGTAACAGTTTTCCCTAATGTGTTGAGAAGAGGATAGCTTGGAGACCTGGAGGCTGTCTCTCTGCTTCATGACTGAGGAGCTGTGTAGCATTTGTCAAATCGATTAACCTCTCTGTGTTTGAGAGTTTCCATGTTTTGAGAAGGTTAAAATAATACTTCTTTTCTATGGCTGTCTACATCTACAAAGTGAGAGACATGTCTTAGGGGAGTGAAGACAATTATTTAGATAATTCAAGCCAAAATCAATCCAGCCATGAAGGAGAAGAAAAAAAAAAAATGTGCATTTGGGCCTCAGCTGTCCAGATTGCCTGTCGACATCAATCAAATTCACAGAATACATGGTTCACCCCTTCACTTCCCTTTGCTTGTGTTACAAAGCACCTTTAAGGGTACATTAGCTTGTTAAGACCAATGAGTGAATCATTAATGGCTTCGGGCCACTTAGCATACTTCTCAGAACAGCTGAAACACAAGGGGACTCTGGAACTTTGGAATGTCTGTGTTTCAAAGGATGCACCTCTACCAAAGTTATCAGCAAAATTAGCATCAAAAGGGAAGAGGAGAGTAAAAGGATCCAGATTTAGTTTTGTGTCCAGTGCGCACTAGTCATCATGCTAAGTGTTTCATTCATTTTACCTCATTTGCTGCTCATAGCAACAGGGTGAAGTAAAAAGTTACTGAGGAGGAGACTGATACTCAAAGAGCACAAGGAGCCCCAAATTACACAATCAGAAGCTGGCACTCTGGGGCCTGGAATCAGATTCCAAGCTTGTGAGTCAGCCACTATATCACACTTGTCTGCAGCGCATGCCTAGTGCGAGTCAGTAAAATGTAAGAAACTCACTGGGCCCATAGAAGCTCCAGGGATGTGAGTTGCTGAGCACAGCAGGGTGAAGGAGGCAAGGATATACTGTCATCACCCCTGCCTACCCAAGGTGATTGTGGCACACAGCAACCCGACAGTAATGCAGCATGTGCTATCTGCATCAGTGTACCAAAAAGGACTGGAGTCTCAGGCTCCTTGAAACTTCTCCCACCCCCGGCCCGGAATTTGTCCTCCTCCTGTCTTAGACCAAAATCAAAGGACAAGAGGAGAGTCAAGCCTAGGTCGGTTTGCAGTACAGAGCAGATATAGCCAGGCAGGAGAACCATGAAGGGCATGCTTGAATGGCAGATGAATATTTTACCATGTGTCTCACAAAGCAAAAGCTACTTAATTTCTCTGAACCTCAGAACCTGCCTGGGTAAAAAGAAGATCAAAAATGGTTGCTTTATATGGTCATGTGACTCAGAAGTCATGAATAGTGAGTGTCTAGTACAGTGCTTAGCATGGTTGGTGATTAAGAAAAATGTCACTATTATTATTCTATTTTATTCTTCTCTTAAAAAAGAAATGTATTTGATAATAATTTACAAATGGGCCAGTAAGGGCTAGCAGAGGTTAAAGAATGGGTTCTTTGTTATCATTGCTGTTCTTGAACTAAATCACTCATGGAACAATAAACTAAATACACATATAACATGTATATGTATATATATGAATATGTATATAATATACATCATATGTATTTATAATATATTTTTAAAATTATTTAGACATTATAGGTGAGTCACATGGTTGACACATTCATTATTCATTATGTACCAGATAGAGTCTGATATTCAAAACCATTTCTATTTCAGTTTTGGTCTCTCCTTCCAATAGAGAAATTATGACATTTCTCATGTCATTTCAATTGCCATTTAAATTCTTGCAGACCAAGGACCCTTCTTTTGTTATTCTGTATTTTCTAGATATATAGAACTCTCTCCACCATCCCTGGCACCTATGGCAACCATAAGTAACAGTGTTCACCAACTGTTTTAAAAATCACTTATCTGTGTGTTTTTCATCTAAATAAGACTATGTGGAGTACTTAGGCCAAGTGGAGTCTTTCTTTAATAGAGTGATGTCTTTTTAGGTTTGAAATCAGGGCTGTATCCACTTAAAACTCTAGCAAATTCCTGAAATACAGTAAGAGCTTCCATATATTAATGAAACAGAAGAGGATGGGATATGAGTCAGCTCAGATAACCATTACAAAGCACAGTCGAATGCTCTGTAAAAGCATTGTAGATGCCCTACAAAGATCTACGAAAATAGGGTGGATAGAGGGCAAAAGAAATGGTTCTACCCATTTACTTCAATGTTCAAGCTGAGAGTAGAGTTTATGGCTTGAAAAGATGTGTATACTTATCATGTTCTCCTAAGTATTAATAACCAGCCAGTAGGTACAAGGACAGCGTGCAATGATATCAGGTAACCAAAGTCTAGATTGTTGATATGCACAGGACACATGATTTGCTTGACCAACTGACCATTCCGAAAAACTGGCCCTAGGAGAACCTGATGAGTAAGAAGAAAGGTCAGATATGTCCTAGAATATCAGTTTAAATGAGACCCCTGGCACAGAAAATAGACTGGTGAAACATCATGAAATAAACCAGCTTTTTTTTTTTTTTTTAAGAGCATAAATATGCGAGATCTTCAAAATGTACGTGGAAAACAAATATTTTGAAATAAGAAGCTAATCCAAAACTTCAAGAAGTTTTTGCACCAAAATAAAGCTGTGCTTTAATTTCATTTTTTTAAACAAACTTTTTGTACTCTTCTCATATAATCCTCAACAATGTGCCAAGAGGATGAAAACATAAAGAAAATTTTATTGAACAATGATAAATCTTGGAAATAGGTAAGAAGATACTAATTAATGATATTAAAGTTGGTCAGAGAAGCATTAAGATTTGAAAAGGCCTCCCTTCAGTCATGTCAAAAACTAGGGTGTTGAGGAGGCCCTTAGATTAGAGGCATACTCCCCAAAGGCCCCAGGCTGAGACCTGCAATCAAAGGAGACAGATGCTTAACATGCACTACAACACTCATGAAAGAGGCTAATGAGATTCCAGGCTGCTTGTCCACAAGGCCAGCCATTACAGTGTCACCAGGCAGGGAGCTGCTGTCCCTCTTATAACCATTCTTCTGAAACTGTGTGTGTGACATTGCATCTATTTCTCAGTGGCCTAATAGTGACACTGTCTACTTAGTCTAGCCAGGCTGCTGCAGAGGGACAGGGTGCTGATTAACTGACTGGAGGCTTGTGGCTTGTTGGATGATTGCAGACAGTTTGTACATGGAATGGGAAGCCATGATTACAAGAGGCATGGCGAGGGGAAGGAGACACGTAGGCAGAGGTTGGCAGCATAAATCTGGATTCTTAGATTTGGACTGTTGAGGATATGTTATATATCCTAATTATGCTACCATGCAGATATTGTCCAAGTTTCATGAAATGACTCCCTTTAAAATAAGAGCAAGGCCAGGGACCCTAGCTGGCATAATGGCTATGTCGCTGGATTCCCATGTAGTTGACCACAGTTCGAGTCCCAGACCCGGTGACTTAAACTCACACTGGACATGTGTGCATGCATGCCCAAGATCTAGAGAGGAGAATGGAAGAGAAGGAATTGTGGGGAGGCCATCACCCCTGGGGGGCGATATCTTGCTTTCTGTTTCTCTGTCTGTCTCTGTCTTTCTGGCGATTGCATGTGTCCTGTAGCAAAAACCTGTCCAAAAATAATTTTTATAAAAGAGCAAGGCCAGCCACTCAGTGGTGGTGGCTACTGGGAGCCACATGGCTCACTACATAGTTTGAGCCCTGAACCCAGTGCCTTGAAAAATATTCAGGGTACATGTGTATGCAAACCAAAAATTATGAAAGGAGGAGAATGAAGGAGAAGGGATTATGGTGTCACCATTCTCCATGGGGGTGCTTTCCTTCTCTCTCTCTCTCTGGCAATGACATGCATTCTTTGGCAAAATTAATAATAATAAAAAGAAGAGCAAAATGTAGGGGATTTTATTCTTATCCCTTTCTAGAAAAGTGAATTTGTTTGTCATTTGGTTTAATATTTTACTACTACTACTAATAATAATAATAATAGTGGAAGAAAGGAAAAAAGAAAAAAATCAAACAAAACAATTAGTGATCACATGCCTATGTCTACATGGATAATGAAAGGAGCCTGTGTACTTGGCAGGACTGGGAGATGATGGTGATGAGTGATGGAAAAAACATCAGATTGTGCCAGAGGAAATGAAAGGCATCCTCATAGCTCTGGTGCAATTCACTTTGGAACAGAGCCAGATTTCTTAATCCTCCAGATTCTCAGTCCCATTTTATGTGCTGTGAGCAACACTCACTCTCATGGGGAGGGTCAAATAAAATAATGGATGTTGAATTGATTTTTAAAGTTGCAAATATTATCCTCAAATGAGATATATGTGATTAAAGCATTTTTATTTATTGCTTTACTGGTCAATAAGTGTTCGAGGGAAGAAAATGATAAAGAACAATGGTGGAGAAAGGGATCTATGATAATATTAAGTAATGGGAAAGTCATAATGTAATTTTATGTCTTTCTATCCAAAAATATGTCATTACTTTTCCAACAACCCAATAAATACCTCATAGTTGGCCCTCATAGATACTAGGCCAGCTTAATCATGAAAGGCTAATTTAAAACCTCCACAGTTATAAAAAATGAGGTCAAAATTCTAAAACTTTGGGGAGGACCCATTGACAGGTCCCATATTCACTGGTTATAATACTAATAAACATAGTTATATAACCTTCTGCCTAGTTAAAATAATTTTTTTCCAAAGCTGCCATGGTGTGTAAACAGTATTTTTAATGCCCAGAGAGATCTGGGCAGGGCTGTCACGTACAGCAGCGTGGGCTGTGCATTATAACTCTTTGCTACAACATTTGCCTAGGCATTTGATGAGAGTCCAGAGTTGTTTAATACGACATTCTAAGTCTGGAGATAATAAAAGAGGATTTTTTAAAAAATTTATATTTTTATCCTGTTTATAATTCAAGTTCTGCTAAAGAAGGTTCTTGTAGATCTTCATTCTTGGTTTCTTCTACTTCCAACAAATCTGAAAAGTTGTTTACTATAAATCTTTTTTTGCTTTGGAGGAGAGCTACTTTCATTGTCCCATAGACATATTTTTTTTCTGTACCTGTCTCTCTGATACAGAGTTGGAAAAAGTGACTCTAGTGTGTAGAAATTCAAACATGTGGCAAATAGGCAAGGGGTTGCTTTGAGAGGGTGACTCACTCTCTATACATAGACGCCTTCCCACAGAGTTGCCCTTGGGTATCAAGGAAATAATTTTCAATAACTAGCAAACAGAAAACACCTTCAAGAGAATGAGAGTATTTTATTTTTCTTGATTTTCCTGATTATCATAATTATCAGTTACTGAGAAGTGATAACATAATCTTATGATGCTAAATTGAAGTCCAATGATGCTCATGTTGGCATTATATAAATTATCCTTTATGGATTAGGTATTTTCCAAAACATAAACTTTGGGGAATATGTTTGGTTTTGTTTCTTATTTATACCAAATAGTATATATTATTATTAAAGCCTTTATTGGATATTATTCTTCAGGCTAGTTTCCCACCATTCTAATGATCCAACCTTGCCTTAACTGTGTTCTACCTTAGAGTTAGGAAGGAGGTAGCTGAATGCTATCTTATGATTTCTATTGATACTAACCAAGCTTCACACTTCTAATCAATGCCATTTTTTTGTGGTGAAAAACCATATTGTACTTTAAGTTATATTGGAGTTTTGGGAAGCAACAATGGTGGCTTCTATTTTTCTGTTGGAGTTTTGGGAAGCAACAATGTGTTTTTGGGAAGCAACAATGGTGGCTTCTATTTCTCTATTGGAGTTTTGGGAAGCCACAATGGTGGCTTCCATTTTTCTGTTGGAGTTTTGGGAAGAAAGAATGTAGCTTCTATTTTTCTCTACAAACAAAGCATTTCCAGAAAATAACATTTCTTCTGTAGTTTCCAAAAATGTAAGTGGACTTGATTTCTGTTATATTCTCTCACTTGTTTTTGCATGTATTTGAAATAATTGTTTTTCCCTATTTTTGGATCTCTTCAATTCTGCAGCTTTCCAATTACATGATAATTTGTAAAATCTCTTAGTTTCTACACAGACTAAGGAGTGGCCTATAGGAAAATATCAAGAGTCAATTATCTTTCTCTGTGGGCTACTGAGAACTAGAACTGCTAGGGGCCATGGAACTTTAAGGAGTGTTTTGTTCACTTGAGCTGTATTTCTGTTCTTCACCACAGACAATATTATATCAGATGAGAAAAGAACTAGCTTGAATTAATCTTTCAAGACTTTGATTGATTATTGGTAATAATAGCTTATAAAAAAATTATTTTCCAATAGATGCCATTTCTAACAGATTTGTACGTATTATTTGAGACTGTAATAGATTGTAATAGTGTGGTCTAAGGGAAGGTCAAGTAAACATAAGACATGAGATATAGAAGCAGAAACTTAGTCTTGAAATTGGGAGACAATATGGTTGGATTTATAGAAATTTGCTTTGCAAACAATTTTCAGGAAAACCAATAATTGTGTCTAGAAAAACACATTTTCTACCTGTATTTCCCGTCTCTTCTCACCCTCATCTGAAGTGATTTCCAAAGATGTGATCCTTGTTTTTTGACTGTACCAGCCTTAATTGAGGGTATTAAAATAGAAACCGAATCTTCTTCATGGCTGAGTACATGGAAATATGCTTTTCTATGTATGATATGGTCCTTGCTAAAGGTTGGGGGTAGCCAGAGAGATTGAAACCCTGTTGAGGGTTCCAATCTCTCATTCTCTTTCTCCCTCCCTCTCTTTCTCTCTCATGAGGAATAAACAAATGAACTTCATAAAATTTCATCAGCATGAACTTGGGACATATTGTTTTATGTCTAGTTTAAATCTCACCTCCACTAACAGGCCTTCCTGAGCTAAACTGTCTAAACAATTCTTCAAAGAGGATGAGATGATTTGTATCTATCTGGGCAACACCTCCTGATTAAAAGTAAATTTTACATGCTTATCAAAAGTACTCAGTGTCACTCTGTTATCTCTACTTTTTACTAAGGAAAGTCAAGTTCTAAAAAGTTAAGTAGCTCATTCCTCTGCACCCAGTTAGACGCTAACTCAAAGTTAGGAGCCCAAAACCCAGTCTACTAACTGTAGAACTCTGTCTGTTCTATCTCATCACCTCCTGGATGCCCCCTCCACTTTTTTTTCCTAGTGACTTTTTTTTAGTTTATTTATTTATTTATTATACATGCAACCACTGTATATCACTACAGCTTGTAAAATGAATTTTCCCAGCATGAATACACTGTATATTAGTCCAGTTAAAGATAGTATCATTCATGTTATCAACACATAATTCTCTACTTTTGTGTCCCTTACATGTTTTGCTTCTTTTTCCCCTTGATTCCCTTTATCTCAACTTCCCCCATTTCCCGCCCTCCTTTCACACTGTCTCTAGTGTCCACAATTGGTCTCCATGCTTTTATATCTTCCAATCTTTCTCTTTCTGCCATAGAATGCAGACATCCATATATATTAAGTGGGGACATACAATGTCTCTCTTTCATAGTCTGGTTTGCTTGTTTGGCAGTAAATCTTTCATGTTTATGCAATTTCTATTAAATTTCAAGGTCTTATTTTTTATGGCTGAGTAGTAAGTATGTCCTTTATCTGACTTAATCTGAGGTACTTGAAGTCAGTGGTGTATATTTTTCACTCATATATGGACCTTCATATTTAGAAAGACTTAGAGTAATCATTGTCTTCCTATTTATACTGCAATCTGAATATGAAATGACAGCAGGAGACCCAAGGAAGGGCAGCATGATAATGAATATGAGTATATTCACATAATGGATGTATGAATACAAATGTCTCCACAGATTTTCTCCACACAAGAGGTAGATTTTCACCTAACTCTTGTTCAACTTCTTGAAATACAGCTTTGTCTCTAGAACATACTATATGTATTATATAGTGTGTGTGTTTGTGTGTGTGCACATGCATATGTGTTTGTGTATATATGTACGTGTGGATGTATGTATGTATGTATGTATACTCTATCTTCCGGAATTCTTTTGGTCTACTTAAACATTCATATTCCTTATCAACAAAAATTGCTCTTCCACTGAGAAATTTTTATTTATGAAATCAGAAAATTGTATCTTCTCTCTTCTCTTAACTTTAAGGTCTTCATTATTTTCGATTTACTTAATTTACAGATTTACAATATGTTTAGTGTCAGGGGTCATGTATTTTCCTTCTGTATATGTACTTGTACAATTATAATTTGCTTGCAAGTACTTTTCCATACTTAAATTATATCTCAATTCTGTTTTATATTATATTTGGTTTTAAAAGAATTTCTGCTCAATCTGTAAACAACTATGTCCTGAATATTTCTTTTCTTCTTTGTAAACCGTACTTGGTATCTCTAGGTAGGTCAGAAGGGCTATTCCTTGAATGTTTGCCAACAAAATCTAAAGTCAGATATTAATCCATTGATTCTACAATCCACATTGAGTTTCAAGCTTGTAAAACCCCTGTGTTAGGCCTTGCTGTTATGAAAGATTCAATCCTGACCAAAGATCTCACTTAGAAACACTTGGGACAAGCTTTGACCATAAAATATATGTAGATGTAGATATAGATATAGATACACACACACACATGCACACACACACACACACACTCAAAGATCTCACTTACAAACACTTGGGAAAAGCTTTGACCATATTTTATATATATATACACACACGCACACACATATATACATACACACACACACACACATACACACACACGCACACATATATATGTATAAATTTTACCACAGAAACATCCACCTCCACAAGAAGTCTTTTTATAAACAGACTGGCAATGTAGTATTTCGGTGGTCATATCCATTTCTATTCTTAAATGTATACTTTAAAGTTACGTAAAGTGTGTTGAAAAGTGATAAAATCAAGGGCAAAGATACATAATTTTTTTTTTTATTTCAAAAGTACAGGGTGTCCTCTGCTCTCCTCTACCAAATGACTTTAATTCCAAACAACACAGTCTGATTGTCTTTAAATATAAATGTTCCCATCCCTAAAGAACAGAGGAGCCAGAGAAAGGCTGCGGAAAGGGAAGCACTTCGAGAAAGGCATTGGTGCCCTAAGGGACAATTTTTATCTCAGGAGAACTGACCTTTCAGAGAAAGCAAATTAAATTATCTTTCTCATCCTTTACTTTTGCTGTGACATCATTAAAATGCACGTTACATACCAACACTCGTTGTTTTGTATTCATAACCTTAAACTAAAATTAATCAGTTGTCACAGGGACTTAACACATTTGTTAATGGTGCCTAGCCAGAAATCTGTATTGTTACAAGAAAAGCAGCTTTATGTGTACACCCTTGAGACAAACAACAGAGGAGAATTAACTGGTGGACATTGAACATTCCTCTCTCTTGTTCAGAGAATAGTAGTCCTCATTCTCTACTCTGGTTGTTAAATTAGTGCTCCTGTTTTGATGCTTTACATGAAGTTTAGTGCCTCAGAAAAAGGAAACCCTTTTTGTCTGATTAATGTAGACTAAATCCCAGAAAGTTTAATAAATAGATAAATGTAGGTAATGAGCATTTGTTAAGCTCCTATATGGAGTCCAGACCTTTATTATGAATTCCTTATTCATCACACATTCACTGAGAACTTAACAAACCAGTAAAGATCACTTGTGAGTAACACAAAGTAATTGTTTTTGAAAAGCTTCCAATCTTTGTTAGGCAAAAGGTGAGTAAAAAATTCAAAGTATCATTTTTTAAGTACAAAAGTAAACCCCAAACACAAAGAATTCACAATATCATTCTTTGAGTAAAAAAAACAAACAGACAGAAAACATTCCCATAATACAAGACTTGGAAAACTAAGGAAGGCCTCCCCAAATCTTAGTATCTCGGTTGGTTCCTGCATAGGCCTACATACACTGGAGCTGTAGAGCAAGTGGAATTAGCGTGGGGAAGTAGATACACAAGGCTTTCATGAGCAGAGGGTGTGGAAGAGACAAGGAACAGAGAGGTGCCTTGAGGTGAGAGGCATTCTTGGGATAATTCAAACCACTGAAGAGTTTAAGGTAAGAATGTGACTGAATCTGATTTTTTTTAAGAGAACTATTTATTTAATTATTTTTACAGTTGCTATAGGGCACATGTGCTTATGAGAGAGAGAAAGGAAGAGAGAGACAGAAAGTGAAAAAGCAAGTGACCAGGTCCAGAACTCAAGCTGCTGTCAGCCTTGTGGGAGTTCTATGTCTTAACCACCATGCTATCTGTTGGGCCCTGGTTGAATCTGATTTACATCTTAGAATGCTCTTTGGTATCAGTGAGAAATTTATTGAAGGAAAGCAAGTGAGAGACAGTGGCAGAGTGACCTCTATGAAGACAATAAAGCTGAGCGTGAAAAAGGCAGATTGAATTCAGTAAATGTTTGCATGATTAGATGAATGACAACTAGGAAAGGAGTTCAGATATGATGATAATGCAAATAATACAGCATCCACCCTCCAGTATTTTATATTTTGATTGGGAAAATATAAGTTCCAAACTTAAACCTTGATATTTTTAAGCAATTTAGTATTGCAGAAGTATCTAAGTTTTGTAATTGGTTAAATACCCTGCAGTAATTTGTTAGCCATGCGGCTGGCAATAATTATTTTCCATGTTAGGACTATGAATGTATGGGAAATACGTGATACTAAGAGTAAATCTAAAAATGCTTGTAAATAGTGTTGTAAAATGACTTGTACAAAATTGGTAAACTATCATTAATTACAGTTAAACAGTAAAGCAAAATGATCAATTTATTTATAGGCTATATTTTTTTCTTTTATAAGTTTCTGAGAAAACATTTTGTTGTGTAATTAGAATACTTAACAAAAATATTTATGTTTCTGGATATTTCTGGGAAGTTCATTACTGGCCTCCCTAGGCCAAAATTTGATCTCTATAATTTTTTAAGTTTATTTCTATATTTCTTTTTTGAGAGAGAGACAGAGTGAGAAACAGAAAAACAGGCAAAGAGTCCTGGGCACATATGTGCGCACCTGGAATGTACCAATTCAGGACCCAAACGCTGATCTTCCACATGAACCTAATATCATGGTGTGATGTGTTTCCATTTCATCACCATGTCTGGGTCTGTCCTTCCTCTCTTTCTTTTTTAAAAGTCAGTAAGAAATATATTTTACTAAGAAAAATGTACATGATGTGATAACAATTTATAAAAGCAATACAAAGTCACATTCTTAACTTCTCACTTAAGGGCATAAACAATATCTTATATTTAGCTACATCTGTGAGCATATATCAAAAAAATTACATATATTTTTCTGAAGATGCACATGAAGAAACAAATAAAAAGACAAATAAGTTATGAAAATGTTCACTGTGATTAAATCTAAGATTAAAGGTGAGTTTTAATATTTGTATGCACATTTCTATTTTATTACTAAAATATCTAATTGACAAAGATTGTATATATTCAAAGTATACATGATGATATATATGCATATATTGCAGAAAGATTACCAAACATCACCCCACATAGTTATCCTTTATGTATATGTGTGTGTATTGTAAGAACACTTAAGATATACTCTCTTAGAAAATTTCAAGTACATAATATATTATCATTAACTGTAAGTCATCATGCTATACATCAGATTCCCATAACTTATATATCTTTTAACTTACAGTTTTTATCATTTTATCAGCATCCCTCTATTTCCCTCTCATCTCAGCCCCTCATAACCAGCTCTCTACTCTCTGCTTCTATTAGTTTGAGTTTTTCAGAATTCATATTTAATTTAGATTATACAGTATTTGTCTTTCTATGGCTGGCTTATTTAATTTAGCATACTGTCCTTTGGTTTCATTCATGTTATCCTAAGCAGAATTTCCTTGTACTTTTTTCTAAATACTATTCTATTATGCGTCTATACAAGTCTTCTTCTAGGGAAGAAGACAAAAATGTATGGAAAATGAATTTGAAGTATGAGTTTATTTTGGTGCAAAATATTTTTGAAATTTGTGCATAGTTTTTCTCTAATAGTCATTTTCCATGAAACTTTTGAACATGCTGTGTGCACACATGCCACCTTTTATTTATGTATCCATTCACCTATTGATGAACACATAGGCTGTTTCTATATCTTGTCTACTATCAAAAATGTTAAAATGAACAGAGGGGTGCCACTAACTCCTCAAGATACTAATTTTATTTTCCTTTGGATATATGCCCAGAGTGAGACTGCAGGATCACATAGTTCTTTTTAAAATTTTTTATAGGAATCTCTATGCTCTTTTCAATAATGACTATACTAGTTTACATTGCCTCCAATAGTGTTCTAGGTCCTTTTCTCCACACCTTTGTCTTTTTAATAATAATTATACAAAAAAGTGTGAGGTGAAATCTTGTCATGGCTTTAATTTTCATGTCTTTGATGATTAGTGATTTTGAGCATCTTTTCATATACCACTTGGTAATTAGTATGTCTTCTTTAGCAAAATGAATGTTTATTCAGGTCTTTTGTTCAGTATTTTAACCAGATTATTTTATTTTTTTTGTGGTGTTGTGTCAGTTTCTTTTATATTTTGGATATTATCCCCTTACCAGATTTATAGTTTGCAAATATATTTTCCCATTCTGTGTGTCATCTTTTCACTCTGTTGATTATTTCCTTTGCTGAGCAAAAGCTTTGTTTTCTTTCTTTTTTTTTCTTTTTTTTTTTTGCTATAGGGCGCGTGCGCTCACCAGACAGAGAGAGACATAGAGACAGAAAGCAAGAAATCATCCCCCAGGGGGGATGGTCATGCCGCAATCCCTTCTCCTCCATTCTCCTCTCGGGATCTTGGGCACACACACACACACACGCCTGGTGTGAGTTTTAAGCCACCCGGTCTGGGACGTGAACCGTGGTTGACTATGTGAGAGTCCAGTGACATAGCCATTACGCTAACTGCTGGTTCCCAAGCAAAAACTTTTAATTTGACATAGTCTCACTTATTTATTTTTGTTTTTGTCAATATTTTTACTATGGTGTGACATCAAAAAATTGTTTCTAAAACCAGTGTCAAGGAACTTTCCCCTGTTTTATTTCAGAAGTTTTAGATCTTACATTTATCCATTTCAAGTTGATTTTTGTATATGGTGCAATTCAAAGTTTTAGTTTCATCTTTTAGGTGTTTACATGTAGTTTTCCCAACCCTGGAGAGACTATCCATTCCCTTTTGTGTACTCTTCGTACCCTTGCCAAATATTAGTTGATCAAATATGTACAAGTTTATATCTAGGCTCTCTATTCTGTTCAATTAATCTATGTATCTGATTTCATCTTAGTACCACACTGCTTTTATTATTATAGCTTACAATATAGTTCAAAATTAGGAAATGTGATACTTCCAAATTTTTTTCTCAAATTTAGTTTGGCTCTTGGGGATCTTTTGTGTTCCATGTTAACTTTAGATAGTTTTTCTATTTGGGAACCAGCAGTTAATGTAATGGCTATGTCACTGGACTCCCACGTAGTTGACCTCGGTTCGTGTCCCAGACCCAGTGGCTTAAAACTCACGCCGGGCACGTGTGCGTGCGTGCCCAAGATCCCGAGAGGAGAATGGAGGAGAAGGGATTGTGGCCTGACCATCCCCCCTGGGGGGTGATTTCTCGCTTTCTGTCTCTATGTCTCTCTCTGTCTGTTATGCGAGCACGTGCACCCTATAGCGAAAAACCTCTCAAAAAAAAAAAAAAGATAGTTTTTCTATTTGATGCAAAAATGCCACTGCAATTTTTATGAGGATTGTAAGTCAAGAGCTGACTTTGGGCACCCAAGATCCTGAGAATGGAAAAGGGATTGTGGTGTGGCCACCACCTGCCCCCCAGGGTGACTTCTTGCTGTCTTTCTGGCAAGTGCACACACCCTACAGCAAAACCTTCTCCAAGAAAAAAATACTTTAAATTTGCTATAAAGGCACATGCACTCACCTAACAAAGTGAGAAAGCTACCAGATCTGGACTGTCATGTGGGAGTCTGGTTAGTCTATTTCCAGAGGGTGCTCACGTGCTAAAGAAAATACTCCCAAGGACAATTCTCTCCATCCCAAGATCTCAGGCACTCAAGCACACATTTCAAGTTTTTACACAAGGTTGAAATTAATCTGCCACGTGGAGTCTGGATCTCTTAAACATTAGGCTTTTATTTTTAGGATTATTTTAATGTCATTTAAAAATCTGAGCAGAACACAAGAGCAAGAAGCAAGCCAGCCACTAGGTACAGGATGTGAACCAAGGCTGGTCATGAGTCTAGTGCCCTTAACCATGCCAACTTGCTAGCCTAAGTAGTCTTAAGGTTTTTTTCAACAGGGCTTGCATATTACCTGAGAAGCAAATGAGATCACCCCTAAAGGGGGAGTCCCCGCACAATCCCTTTCATTGTGAGGCCTTTGGGCACACATACAGAGCCTGATTTCAAGCTGCCAGGTCAGACTTGAACTATAGTTCCCCATGTGGGAGTAATGTCCTGTCACCTTGTTGGCCCCCCTAGAAATTTTGAAAGATTTTAATGCTATTTAATCTGACCAGAGAGGAAAAGTGAAAGCAAGCTGTTGGGTCCAAAACTTGAACTGCCTTTATAGCCATGTAAGTCCAGTGCTCCTAAGTACTTAACCTAGGTGTCTTTGAACCTGGATTCTTCAATTTGCAACAGATATGGAAGCCTTTACCCTTCTCCCCCACCACAGTTCTGAAATAAGCATTTTGATGTCATAAAGACCCTGTTTAGCGTTCTAGTCATCTCTGAAAGCTCACGCTGGGTATTTACTCCAATTGCATTAACAGGCAACCACACACCACATGTCTCAGACAACTATTCAGGAGGATAGCAAAGTCTGTTTTCTGTGGAATTTAGAACCACTCAGAAAAAAGATTTCTTAAAGATTTTATTTGTCAA
>NW_006199829.1:0-702 GCF_000334495.1 Tupaia belangeri chinensis | reverse complement strand
CATTCTCCTTTCAGGATCTTAGGCATGCACGTGCACTCACCCAGTATAAGTTTAAGCCACTAGGTTCGGGACTTTAACCGTGGTACATGGGAGTCCAGCAACATAGCCATTATGCTAACTGCAGGTCCCCAAAAGACATTTTCTCAAGCCATCCCTCAAAATTTGCTCTCTCTTAGGAGCACATACTCCCTATAGGGGGAAAAAAAAAAAGAAATCTGTTCAGTTGGTTACATCTCTGTATTTTGTATGTCATCATTAGTGTAAAACTAACCTGTCTTATGATGATCTAAACCCAGCTCACGTTCCCTACTAGTGGGTGAACAATCCATCACACTTGTCGAATCCTTTTTTTTTTTTTTTTTTTTTTATTTATAGGGCTCATGCGCTCACCAGACAGAGAGAGACAGAGAGACAGAAAGCAAGAAATCACCCCCCAGGGGTTATGGCCATGCCGCAATCTGTTCTCCTCCATTCTCCTCTTGGGATCCTGGGCACGCATGCACACGCATCTGGCATGAGTTTAAGCCACCAGGTCTGGGACTCAAACTGCGGTCGAGTACGTGGGAGTCCAGCAACATAACCATTACGCCAACTGCTGGTCCCCTGAATTCTTCTTCATATTGTTTGAAAAAAAAATCTATGCATGGAGACAAGCAGATGGTATGATATTCATGCTGCTGGACTACCACATAGTCAACTGCA
>NW_006199828.1:0-862 GCF_000334495.1 Tupaia belangeri chinensis | reverse complement strand
CTTTTAGTTTTTTGTTTGTTTTGTTGTTGTTGTTTTTGGTTTTGTTTTTTTGTTTTGGTTTTGGTTTTGGTTTTTCTTGTTGTGTTTTTGTTTTTTTGTGTGTGGTTTTTTTTTTTTGTTTTTTGCCATAGCACATGCACACATGCCAGAGAAAGGGAAAGTGATAATTCACCTCACCTCTGGAGAGGATGACCGTGGTGCAATTCCTTCTCCATTTTCCTCTCAGGATCTTGGTCATTCATGCATATGATATGATTTTCAAGCCACCAAGTCCAAGAATCGAACTGTTCTTGACCATGTGGGAGTTCAACACCTTAACCACCGTGCCACCTGCTGGCCTAAACATTTTACTTTATGATTTCTGTCCTTGCCACATTTGCAGCTATTTTTCCCATTGCAAAATTATGTAAATTTTCAGCTATATTTTCTACTACTTCTGTGATCTTATTTTTTACATTTTATGCTTTGTAAATTTTATATCCACAACTTATGTTAGTACATGTAGTATATGGATATAACTCTACATCTAATATAACTCTATAGCTTGTAACCAAAGATCATTCCAGATAAGGTGTCTTCTTGTGAACTTCCTATTCTGCTACACCACAATGTTTCAATCATTATAGTTTTATATGATGTACTCATGCGGTTGTACCCCGGTCTGGAAATTCCCAAGAGACCACCAAGGAACCAATTCCGATGTAAACACACAAGGGTCACTTTTACTCAGGCTCTAGCCAGGACTCCCAGTCTTACCGGCACAATGGGTCAGAGTTGAGACCCCAGGTGTTAGTTGGGCTGGGTTTTTATTTGGTTGTTAGTGGGGAGGTAGAGAGGTGCTGAGGAATGCACTCAGGTGGCT
>NW_006199827.1:830-1145 GCF_000334495.1 Tupaia belangeri chinensis | reverse complement strand
AAGTGAGAAATCACCCCTGGAGGAGATGGCCGTGCTTCAGTCCCGTCTCCTCCAGTCTCCTCTTGGGATTTTTGGGCATGCACACAAGCCTGGCCTAATTTTCAAGCTGCCAGGTCTGGGACTCAAACCTTGGTCAGCCATGTGGGAGTCTAGTGCCTTAGCTGCCATGCTACCTACTGGTCCCTGCAATGTGGACTCTCAGCCTCTGTGCTGTGGACACTGCCTTCCTCTTCCCTTTGCCTGGAGCCATGACTGTGTGAGTGAGCCCTCCTGCTAGCTCCGTAAGAGCAGGGACAGGGTAGACATTGAGTCTGC
>NW_006199827.1:0-350 GCF_000334495.1 Tupaia belangeri chinensis | reverse complement strand
GCACACGCGCCCGGCGTGAGTTTCAAGCCACTGAGCCCAGGACTCAAACCGCGGTTGACTGCATGGGAGTCCAGTGATATAACCATTACGCCACCTGCTGGCCCCTAAAAGGTCATTTCTTTCATGAGAGAGCAAGAGAGAGGGCAGACAGACAGACAGGCACCTTCCACAGGGTCTCACGCCATGATCTTCTCGCCCTCTGATCAGCCAGGACTGTAGATACGTATGTCTGGCATGTACAGGGTGACCAAGGAATTGAACCTACAATCTTCCATAGGTATGCAGCTTGAGCAGCTTGTTACTGCCCCACCACGCTGGTTTGGCTTTCTGTTTTCTTGTTTTAGAGAGAT
>NW_006199826.1:1146-1867 GCF_000334495.1 Tupaia belangeri chinensis | reverse complement strand
CTGCATGATCTAATCTGCTTTTAATAGTATCAGGGAAGGTTATGATTTCCTGTATGACAGCCTTTATCTCTAATAACTCCATTTGGTTCTTTTTTATGGTATGTATTTCCTCTTTCAGATCGTGCAAGAGCTTCCTCACCTCCTGGGACTCATTGTCTCTTTTTTCCTACATCTCCTGGAGTTTTTTGTCTCTCTTCTCTTACATCTCTGTTACCTTTGTCACTATATATTCTAAATTCTTTATCTGACATTTCCACAAGTTCCATTGTATTGTCTGTAGAGGACGAAGAGTTATTCTTTTCCCCTGGGAGGAGGGAGAGATTTTCTTGGCTTCTCATAGTTCTGGTACCTCTGTGGTTTCTAATCATCTGATGGGTTATATGTTTTTTCCTTATTTCTGGAGCTGAATCTGAGCATTCAGTGGTGTGCAGGAGGTGTCCTGCAATCTCTTTACAGTTCTCTTTTTCTCCCTTTGAGGAGCAGATTCTGTGGGAATTAAGGATTACTCTGATCTAGAACTTGGCATCAGGAAGGTGAAGTCTGGGCAGAAAATCTTCAGTCATGTAGTCCCTGAAAGGGGCTGCTCAGAGCTCACATGTAGATGATTTGATTGGCCTTTCCAGATCTTGGGGTCAGGAGGATGAAGTCTGAGCAGAAAGTATCTGGTTGTCCTTTTTTCTTTCTTTCTTTCTTTCTTTTCTTTTCTTTTTTCTTTCTTTTT
>NW_006199826.1:0-1127 GCF_000334495.1 Tupaia belangeri chinensis | reverse complement strand
TTGTATTTTTAGTCTTTGCCATTCTGACAGGGGTTAGGTGGTATCTCATTGTGGTTTTAAGGTGCATCTCCCTTATGATGAGGGATGTTGAACATTTTTTCATACACTTTTTGGATGTTCACATGTCTTCCTTAGAGAGTTTTTTGTTTAGCTCAGTTTCCAATCTTTTAATTGGATTAAAAAAATTTTTTCAGATAAGTCACTCGAGTTATTTTTGAATTCTGGCAATCCGTTCCTTTTCTGAGGCCCAGTTTACAAAAACATTCTCCCATTCTGAGGTTGTCCTTGGCTGTGCAGAAATTTTCTAATCAGATGTAATCACTCTGGTCTATTTTGGGAATTATTGCCTGTGCTTTGGGGGTCTTACTTAAGGCATCTTTGCCTATTCCAATGCCTCCAGAGTTTCCCCAGGGTTTTCCACCACTAGTTGTATAGTTTGAGGTGTTAGGTTTAGATCTTTGATTCATTTTGAGTTTTTTGTGAATGGTGAAAGACAGTTAGGGGTCCAGATTCATCTTTCTGCAGGTGGACACCCAGTTTTTCCAGCACCATTTGCTAAAGAGGTTTTCCTTTTCCCACTGGATTGACTGGTGTCCTTTGTCCGTTGGCTATACGTTTTGGGGTTTATTTCTGGGATCTCTATTCTGTTCGATTGGTCCACATATCTGTTTTTGTGCTAATACCATGCTGTTTTATCATGGATTTGTAATGTATTTTGGGGTCAGGGAGTGAGATGCCTCCTACTCCACTCTTCTTGCACAGAATTGCTTTGGCAATATGGGGTCTTTTATGATTCCAGATAAATTCTATGATTGTCTTTTCTAGATCTGTCAAGAATATCTCTAGTAATTTGATTAAAATTGTGCTAAATATGTAGATTAATTTAGGTAGAATTTGCATTTTGATTATATTAATTCTTCCAATCTAGGAACATGGGATGTCCTTCCACCTTTTTGTGTCTTTTCCAATACCTTTTTAAATATTTTCATAGTTTTCCTTTTAAAGTTTTGACTTCCTTGATTAGGTTTATCCCTATGTATCTTATGCATATGGTAAAAGGGATTATTTTCTTCAGTTTTACCTTGGACAGCTTGTCGTTCATATATAGAAATGCTAGACATTTTTGG
>NW_006199825.1:0-2989 GCF_000334495.1 Tupaia belangeri chinensis | reverse complement strand
ATGCCAGAGTCTTGTTATTTTTTATGACTGATCAGTATTCCACAGAGTATATATACCACACTTTTCCAATCCATTCATAAGTTTGTGGACATTTAGGTTGGTTCTTTTTTTCTTGTATATAACATGTCAATTTTTGTACCTACTTTTCTTATTGTATATTATATTTTTTCTATCAATTTTATCATAAACAGTCCTATGTAAATGTTGAAAACAGGTTTAATAGGGTTTTTTTGTAGTGGTTTTTGCCTGAAGGCATGTGTGCTTGCCAGAGAGAGAGAAAAAGATAGACACAGTTAGAGAAAAAGTGATGTCGCCTTCAGAAAGGATGGTCATGCTCCAATCCCTTTTTCTTCATTCCCTTCCCAGGATCTTTGGCATGTATGCACACCAGCCTGGCATGAATTTCAGGACTTGAACTGCATATGGCCATGAGGAAGTCCAGCAATAAACTACTATGACAACTCCAGGTCCCATAAAACTGTATTAATTTAAAACATTTGAATCTTTAATGGAATTTGATTGCTATTAATATAGCTATTGTTTGATGAATTGGTATTATAATTACATGATAGAAGAATGGAATGTTCTTTTTGAGGTATCCATTTATATACATTTGAAAGCATAGTTTGTAATTCTTTTTTTTTTATGAGAGAGGCTGGTAATATTTTTTTGCCTTTATATATTATATGGTTTCTGTTGGACATACTCTCTTCTATTGTTATGTATCAGGAAAGCAGCCACAGAGATTATGGAAATTAACATGTATGGCTTCATTTCAATTACTTTTTTTCTTTTTTAGAAAAATAAGTGGTATGCCTAATCTTTATCAAGTATTTATTTACTTTTGGTAATATTGAGGCAATATTATTGGGCTGTTGAAAAAGTCATGATACATTTTCCCATAGAAAAGAAAAAAAAATACATTGTAATTCTCACAACAACCCAATATCTTCTCAAAGTATTATAGTGGGAGTCAGCAGGTGTCATGGCAGTTAAGATCCTAGTGTGGGAAGAAGATGGGAGAAGGAGAGTCTGAGGAAATACATTAAGGAGAAAAAAAGAGAGGCAAGACATTTCTGGGACATAGAAATGGATTATTACTTGTTGATAATAACATGTAGGGTATCCCTAACTAGACTGGTGAGAAATGTATTCATGTTGGAAAATTCACTTTAGAAGCTAAGTGATGTATAGTGATTGAATGTATAAAACAAATTAAAATTATTAAAAAAAGTCCTAGGCTCCCACCTGACTTATTACAGTTTGAGTCTCAGACGTGGTAACTTGCTTTCTTAGTTTCCCTTTCTATTTGTTTGTTTCTTGTCTCTGGTGAGTGTGCATGACAAATAGCAAATTTTAATAATAATAATGATAAAATTATATAAATAGCTCATATAATAAAGAATTAGAGTGATAATTACTCACATTTTTTTTTCTTGCATTACCTATTCCTATTCCAAGAGTCAGCAGATACTCCAGACTTCTGTCTCAGAAATAGGTTTGGCACCTCATGCATGTGTTTGTTTTCTTCTGAGTCCCAAACCCTTTCTTTCTCTATTCATTTTTTCTTTTTAAAAATAATTATTTATTTAATTTTACTGATTATTATTTTAAAAATTTGCTCTAGAGCAAGTGTGATGAACAGAGAGACACAGACAGAAAGAGAGAGAGGGAAAGTGGGAAAGCAAGCTGCCAGGGCCGGGATGCATATTCTGATCAGTCATGTGGGATTCCAGTTCCTTATGAATCATATCACCTTCTGGCCCCAGTAATTCATTCTTTTTAAAAAATATTTATTTATTTTATTTTATTTGTTATTATTATTATGTTTAATTTGACCAGAGAGAAAGTGAAATTGAGAAATCAGTTGCCAAGTCCAAGACTCAAGTAACAGTTGGACATATGTGAGTCTAGTGCCCTTAGCAATGCCCCCACCTGCTGGCCCTAAATTATTCATTTTTTTTGAGAGATTTTCACTGTAGGGTGCGTGTGCTCGCCAGACAGACAGACAGAGACATAGAGACAGAAAGCGAGAAATCACCCCCCGGGGGGGATGGTCACGCCGCAATCCCTTCTCTTCCATTCTCCTCTCGGGATCTTGGGCACTCACGCACACGCGCCCGGAGTGAGTTTTAAGCCACCAGGTCCGGGACACGAACCATGGTTGACTACGTGGGAGTCCAGCGACATAGCCATTACGCTAACTGCTGGTTCCCCATTTATTTTTAAAAATTTGCCAGGAGGCCCATTCACTGACTAGAGAGAATCACCCAAAGAGAGAAAGAGCGTGAGACGGCACCACCTCTGTAAAATGATCATGCCACAATGCCTTCTGCACCATTTCCTCCTTTATCATTATTTTGCACAACATACAGAATCCTCATGTATTTTCCAAGTCATCTGGTTTGGGACTCAAGTCACAATTTGGGTCATGAGAGATTCAGCCACCTTAACTACCATGTCATGGGCTGTCTCCATACCTCTATTTTTATTTTTTGTTTTGCACACTTATTTGATTTTGCAAAAAGTTAACTGAAATCTCATGGGATCACGGCGTGAGGAAACCCTGTCATGGATGCCTGTCTTTATCTCACTTTCTCTCTCATGAAGAAATATGGTAAACTTTAATTAAAAAAATACACACACACACATATATATGTATATATGTATATATATGTGTGTGTGTGTGTGTGTGTGTGTGTGTATATATATATATATTTAAATTTGACCAGAGAGAAACAGAGACAGTGAAAGGGAAAGTGAGAAATTATCCCACAGTGGGAATGACCAAATCACAATCCATTCTCCTCTATCTTCTCTCAGGATCTGGGGCATGCATGCATGTGTGCCCAGCATGAGTTTCAAGATAGTCGGTTAAAGACTCAAACTGGGTTTGGTCATGAGGGAATCCAGCATTGTAACTACTACATGATCTGCTGTCCCTTGTTGTATAAATAATCTGCCTCATGTATTGCCTGAGATTATATTC
>NW_006199824.1:382-617 GCF_000334495.1 Tupaia belangeri chinensis | reverse complement strand
GAGAGAGAGGGAGAGGAAGTGAGAAGCTCCCCTTCTCCAGAGGATGGGCACACTGCAACGTTTCCCTTCCACTCTCCTTTTGCCACACACCTGCACCTGGCATATCTTCTAAGCCACCAGGTCCAGAACTTAAACCACACACTTGACCATGTGAGATCCAGCTGCCCTAACCACCATACCACCTGGCTGGCCTAGCAGGATTTTTGTTTTGTTTTGTTTTGTTTTTAAGGAAAGA
>NW_006199824.1:0-356 GCF_000334495.1 Tupaia belangeri chinensis | reverse complement strand
TGAACTGAATGCCCCCAACTGTCTGGTTGGTTAATGTTCCACCTGGTTGTTTACCCCCTGTTTGGACTAACATTTTTTTCTACCATTTCAGGTCCAGTGGGCCTGTATGCTACTGGGGGAGGCTCTTTTGGGGAGTGGTCACTTGATCATTGGACAGTGTGGCAATCTTGGAAGATTTGCTTATATTCTTCAGGTTGGAGAACAAATGAAGAAATAAACTTCCAAAATAAGGGAGCTGAATAAAGATGTAGATGGTGGGGCTGGCAGGTGCAGTGGGGTTAAGGGTGCTGGACTCCCCCATGGCCAACTGCAGTTCGAGTACCGCACCTGGCGGCTTGCTTTTTCACTTTCCCTCT
>NW_006199823.1:0-774 GCF_000334495.1 Tupaia belangeri chinensis | reverse complement strand
CTTGGCCACTTACTTGTTGTATGGTTATGCCACTTTAGGTCGGTCCACTGGCAGGTAGGGGGAGAGTCTAACGTGGAGAGGTTAATGGAGGCATCAAGCCCTATGCCCTCATAAAAGGGAGGGCGAACATCATAACATAGCCAGCACGGGGAAGTTATATTGGGATTAGACTGATTGAGGGCCAGGAAAGCGGCTTGAACAAGACCAAGGAGTGGATCCAGCCCCAGGTTTGGGGATTTTGTGATGGGGGACAGTTTTTCAGGAACCACATGGGTGGTTGTACTCGAGGCTTGTGGAGGGGGTGGCAGGGTCATCACACAGATGGGTAGGGTTGTCAGCTTAGAAGGAGGTTTGTGCAGAACCTCGTTAGGGCCTACTGGTTGTGTCAGGGGTTCTATAGACAATTTAATCTTCAGGAGTCCACCCGGATAGGGTCCCATCCAGACAGTGCCATCTGAATAATATTGGATACCCCAGGTGAAACCCGGATTTTGCCATTTTAATATGGGTTGGCTTTTGCCGTTGTTTGTAAAACTAGCTCTAACCGAGGGGACTCTGTTACCCAATTCCCGGAAAGAGAAGTGTACAAAATCAGAGTTGTGGCCTGTGTTCCATCTACGGTCTCCATCATTGGAGGTGACACAAGACCAGGCCTTACAATAGAAACTTTCAGCTCCCCCACAAGTGTGGTAATTGGCACTTTGATTACCGGGACAGGCCCAGAACTCCTTGATTTGGTCTCCAATCGTCAATGTTTTTTTTATTAAGACGTGG
>NW_006199822.1:3274801-3283941 GCF_000334495.1 Tupaia belangeri chinensis | reverse complement strand
CCGCACCACCCCCCCCCGTCCTCCGACACTCTGCACTAGGTGCAGAAAGGGATATCATCCTGCAGATCAGTGCCGCTCAGTCCGAGATATTGATGGTAGACCAATCCCTCCCCACACCACTGGACCACGCCCAAAAAACGTGCTATGGGGCCCCCACCTCCAGGGCCCACAAACATATGGAGGACCCCAGGCATACCCAGCTCTAGGACTGGAATTAGCCAACATCCCTGGGAACATCCCAGCACCACAGTCAGCACCCACGCCGCTGTGGCCCAGCTTCCAGCCGCCCAATCCTGCCGCCGTGCCACTTCGGACTCAGCAGGATTGGACGTCCGTGCCACCACCCGACTCGTATTAACACCGCAAATGGGGGTACAGATAATAGATACAGACCTAGAGGGACCATTACCTCCAGACACTGTGGGACTACTATTGGGACGCTCATCTGCCACCATGAAAGGGCTAATTATACACCCTGGGGTCATCGACCCTGATTTTACGGGAAAAGTCAAGGTAATGGCCTCCTCCCCACGAGGTATTGTAGCCATCTCCCCTGGAGACCGCATTGCCCAGTTGCTGGTGCTCTCTAGCCTGCATGCCAACTTTCCTGCCGCGGATAAGACCCGTGGCTCTGAGGGCTTCGGCTCCACAGGCCAAGACCTTGTTGCGCTCGCCTTCGATTTGGGCCAGCGCCCCATGATCTCCCTGACGGTGGAAGGTAAAAGCATAAGACGCCTTCTTGACACCGGGGCAGACCGTAGTGTCATAGCTGAAAAGGACTGGTCACCCGCTTGGCCTATTCAGCAAGCCTCACACTCCTTGCGAGGGCTGGGCTACGAGAGTACACCACAAGTGAGCGCCCGCTCACTACACTGGACTGACTCTGAGGGACACGCGGGAGTATTCGAACCGTACCGTCTTAAGCTGCCTGTCTCGCTATGGGGCAGGGATATACTCTCGGGTATGGGGTACACTCTTACCAACCAGTACTCCAGAACAGCCCAACGTCTCATGTTACAACAAGGACACCACCCCACGTTTGGGTTGGGCTCCCGCCTACAGGGTATATCCTCACCCATTTTCCCGGAAACTCGACCGCCCAGACAGGGGTTGGGTTTTTCGTAGGGGCCACTGGCCTGATTAATCCTCCTATCACCTGGAATAGCCCCAATCCAGTGTGGGTAAGCCAGTGGCCCCTTTCTAAAGAAAAACTTCAGGCAGCCGAGACATTAGTGTCAGAGCAATTAAAATTGGGGCACATTCAGCCTTCCACATCCCCCTGGAACACCCCTATTTTTGTCATTCGAAAGAAATCGGGAAAATGGCGCCTTCTCCATGATCTGAGAGCGGTCAATGCTCAAGTGCAATCTATGGGGCCCGTGCAGCGGGGACTTCCTTTACTTTCAGCCCTGCCGGCAGGATGGCCTTCCATTTGCTTAGACATACAGGACTGCTTCTTTTCCATTCCCTTACATCCTGGAGATACCGCTCGCTTCGCATTCACGCTCCCATCGGTCAATCATGAGCAACCTGATTGCAGATTCGAATGGGTCGTTCTCCCGCAGGGCATGGCAATCAGCCCAACCCTTTGTCAGCTCTATGTGGATCGGGCTCTCGCACCGGTCCGGGAGAGTTTCCCCACTCTTCGATGCATCCATTACATGGATGACATCCTCCTTACCGCACGGGACCCCGACCTTCTTGATGAGGCTTATACAGCTGTTGTTAGGACTTTAGAACGGGAGGGTCTGATAGTAGCCCCTGAAAAGGTCCAAAAAGGGGACATACAGACCTTCCTAGGAGCGCGAATCACACCTACCAAACTCTCCCCTCAAAAGATCATTATCAGAACGGACCGCCTCAAAACACTCAATGACTTTCAGAAATTATTGGGGGACATTAATTGGCTTCGCCCATATCTAAGGGTGCCTAATTGCGAGCTCCAGCCACTGTATGAGGTCCTTAAGGGAGACCCTCGTCTTGTATCCCCTCGGATACTAACACCCCAAGCTCGCAGAGCCCTTCAAACAGTGGAAGAAGCGATAGGCAAGGCAACGTTAGAGAGGATCCATCCGGAACTGCCAGTAACGGTCTGTATTCTCCCAACTGAAAACCAGCCTACCGGAGTCCTCTGGCAGACTGGCCCAGTGTTGTGGGTGCACCCAAGGACCCAAGCCACCAAAACAGTTAGCCACTATCCCACAGCTGTAGCCTCACTGGCCCTTAAGGCCATTAAGCTCTGTGTTGAACACTTGGGAAGAGACCCCTCCATTTTAGTCACCCCTTACTCCCCTCATCAGGTGCAGGTGTTAACTGCTGCTATAGATGAGTGGGCTATCTTGTTATGCACCTTTCAGGGGTCCATTGATAACCACTTCCCCAGGGATCCGCTCCTAGCCTTTGCGAAAAACCACCCTGTCATCTTCCCTAAAGTCACCCGTCGGGATCCCATTCCGGGAGCTATGCTCATCTTTACGGATGGCTCAAAATCAGGCATTGGAGCTTTTATCACTGAAAACCATCCCCCAACTAGAATCCAATATGCCTCCCACTCTCCACAGGTAGTGGAACTATCCATAGTCTTAGAGGTCTTTAACAGGTTCACTGAACCATTCAACCTCCTCTCTGACTCCCAATACGTAGTCAACCTAGTTAACATGGTAGAAGCATCGGGAATTATTTCTGCATCTTCCCCAATCCATGCCTTGGCCAACAGCCTTCAAAACGTTATCAGAGCCAGAAAACACCCTTTCTTCGTCCAACATATTCGGGCACACACTGGCCTACCGGGTCCCCTTCATGAAGGAAACGACCAGGTCGACAAATTGACACGACTCCAATTGGCATACTTCCTTTCTCCCTTTCAAAGGGCCCAAGATTTCCACTCGAAATTCCACGTCAATTCCAAGACCTTGTCCCACAAATTCTCCATTACCAGACAACAGGCAAGGGACATAGTGCGCGCCTGTGGCGCCTGTAGTCAATACATTCACCCACCCCACTGGGGTATTAACCCACGGGGGCTACCACCCCTTCACCTTTGGCAGATGGATGTTACTCACGTCCCAGAATTTGGAACCTTAAAATATGTCCACGTATCAATAGATACCTGCTCCGGCGTAGTTCATGCATCAGCCCTAGCAGGAGAAAAGGCCTCTCATGTAATCACTCATTGCCTTGAGGCATGGGCTGCCTGGGGAGCCCCTAAAATACTTAAAACAGATAATGGCCCTGCGTATACTTCAACAGCCTTCAAACAATTCTGTACACAGATGGCTGTGGACCTTAAGCACGGCCTCCCCTACAACCCACAAGGCCAAGGCATTGTTGAAAGAGCACACCGTACCCTCAAGGAACTCTTGAAAAAACAAAAAGGGGGTATTGGGGAAGGACATAAGCCAAAACAACAACTCTCCCTAGCCCTATTCACCCTAAATTTTTTGCAACTGGATCTGAACCATAAGACGGCGGCCGACCGCCATGTGGAGGCCGACCGACAGGAAAAGGGATTTGTGCGTTGGAAGGATGTACTGACAGGACAATGGAAAGGACCCGACCCAGTACTAGTCTGGTCGAGGGGATCCGTCTGCATCTTTCCACAGAATGAGCCGGACCCAATATGGGTCCCGGAAAGGCTGGTCAGACAGGCCACTGTTCCATCCAGGGAGTCTAGGCTCCCTGAGATTTCTCTCTCTCCCTCCACAGGACCCTGTGATGGCTGTGAGTCACCGAGGAGCGATGACGGGGATGCTGCCCTTTCTCCTTCTCCTCCCCCTTCTTGATGAGACGTCTGGAGGATTAGATAATCCCGCAGCACTTGCCGAGCTTCGCCGACTTCATTCGTCTCCTCTGTCCACCAAAACTGTTATGATCAAGTCACCACTTGCATGTCGGGGACTTTAGCTTACTACTCATTTGCCTCTTGGGACCGATCTTGTATCAGAAACTCAGGGCACTTGTCAACCGGGACTGTTTCCTCCTAAGACAAGCGTTTGCTGCTCTCGAGGCAGGCACCTCTCTAGACGTGTGGCTAGGAGACACTGGTGCGGGTGGGTGCTTGGCCAGATGGAGCCCCCATCTGACCCAGTGCCTTCACAGTGCCCCACCTTAGTCACGGGGGCTGCTTCCTCTGCTCTCTCTTGCTATAAAACAAAAAAGGGGGAACTGTGGCGCGCCCCCGCCCATCGAGTGGCCCAAGATGGCGCTGAGAAGAAGTGCCTTGAGAGCACATGAGGCAAACAACTTTGAGGAAGTACATTACCCGGAAGGCGTGATCACAACCACCCACCAATCCCTCTGCGCCCCTCCGTGCGTGGACAGTGCATGCGACCTATCAGGACTAGTTCCGCATACGTGAACAGTGCCCTGATTGGTGGGGACTCCTATTTAAGGGGACCGGGATGGGAAGAAGGGCGGAAGCAGCTGTACAATAAAGTCCTGATGAGAAGACTGTCTCCTGGTCGTTCCTGACGCGACAGTGACACACATCTAATCTGTTCTCCTGGAGTAAGTATTATTTTTCTGAACTGGGTTAAATGGTGTTTAAGAAACCATGATCTCTGTAACTCACAGATAGGACAGAGGTCCTCCTGTAGATGGAAGTGCATACAAGACTGTTGTTTTTGTTTAGGTATTTGATTTTGTTTGTGGTCTGTTTTCCCTCACACTCATTCTTCCACCATAGGATTCCAGAACCACAACAGGGCCTTCCTGTCCTTGAGAAATGCCTGCTGCAGGAAATGAGAGTCCTTCCATGTATCTCATCAAAATTCTAAGGTTGGGACTCTTTCTCAGTCAGATGCCTCTATGCCAGAAAGTGGAGTTGACAGATCCTTCGGGGGAAGGAACAGTCTGATCCTAGGCCCAGATTGCATCAGATGAACAGGTGTCGTATTTGAAAAATACTCTCCTGAAATTGATATGCTCCTAGATTCAGTGCAATCACATCCAAAATCCCAACTCACATGTGTTGGGAACTTTACAAGCTGATTAAAGACCAAGACCATTTCCTATGTTTTGTCCAGAGTTCTACTCATTTGTACCAGGAGGAAAAGGCCAGACAGTTACTATCATGGCCAGAATTTGTTGTTGTTGTTTTCTTCTGTATTTTGCTACTTCAATCTCCCATCTAAACAGACATTAATTCTATGTCATGTAGAACTTGTAGTGCATGAATTTGGACTATTGGTAATTTGTATTATAGTTTTAGGTTATTAACCTTATCTTTTCTCTTTTTAATCCACTTCGCAGAAGGTCTGTCCACATTGCTGTAGGACATCTTACTTTGGTTCTACCTGCTCCATGGTTGTCTCACCAGCACACAATGAGATCCACTTATTTATTCAGATATTTGGTATGTTACAAAATAGATTTTTCTTTTTTGTTAAGATGTTGTGTATTCCTTCTTATGTTAATTAGAAGATAATGAGGTTTGTTTGTAATGTGAATAGTTTCCTATTTTATATTTTCCAGTAAATTTCTCTGGTAATCGGGTGTCTGCCCTGAACACCAATTGAGAAGGAGCACAGAAACACTAAAGGAAATCCCCATTCTGAGTAAACTGGGTAAGAACCAGAAGGATAAGGCTGCCATGTTTCTTCACTCTGGCCTTTCCAAAGCATGTTGTCCTGGAATGAATGAATCCCATCTCCTTAAGGAATAGTCCATTTGGCAGGGAACAGGCACAGAGCTAGTGGTTGTCCCCAAAGGTGACACTGTGCTTCCTAGCATAATGAGGATTCATTTTCTTCTTAGCTTCAGGGGGGGAGTGAAAGCTTCAGCAAACTGTTGGAGCCTTCCTCACAAAGACATGTGATAAAGGTACTTAGCTAGTTCAGCCAGCATGTGATGAAATCTTTTTGTGCTTCTGAATGATGTAGCTTAATGTCATGATGTCAGCAGAAGAAATCCCAGGGCTGTGTAGTCAGACATCCAGGTGTCAGCAAACAGTTACCACTCACTCACCTGTGTGTTCCGTGAAGGTTTTGGTAATGCAGGGATGGATCATATGTGTTTCTTCTTTTCTGATATGAACAGCACCTGGTTCTCCTGCTCATTTCGGAAGCACAGGCACACTGCCCGCTGCTTGAATCCCTGGTGGTCATAGGCTGGCATCTGGTTGGGCTTGAACTTCATCGTAAAGGTGGGTTCCTGCTGCTGCTGCTCTGGCTGGAGAGTTGGGGCGAGGGCAAGTCGGCGCAGGGGCGCTGGTGAGTGAGGCGGCGGTGAGCGGAAGGAAGCCAGGCTGTCAGTCCTGGAGGCGGTGGCCTGCTGCTCTGCAGCAGTATTTTTCAAAAGACTTCAGGTTGGTGAATGGTAGTTAACATAATAAAGCATAACAACTTTTCTGGAGGCTCAAGGTCTCTGATGGAAATACCCCAGCTTGTTTTCAAAAGGTTTTGATAATCTATGTTATAAATATACATATTTATTTAAATATATATTTACATATTTACATAATTTCCAAAACATGTACTTTAAAACCGCAGTCCTGTCAGCATTATTATCTCTTAGTAAGTAGTCACATGACAAGGTGGACCTGCAACCTTGGATTCTAACAGGGCATTTTGGCATTTCCAAGTTTTCTAAGAGCAAAAGATAGATTTCTTCATCTTAAGCTAAATAACGTGATTGAATGTATAAAAGAAAATGAAATTTTAAAAATAATAATAATTTTTTTAAAAAAAGAATTATACAAAAAAGAAAACAGCTTCTCCATGTCATTTGGAGGGAAGAAGTCTCCCGAGTTTTGATATACTTGACCTCTCGTTTGTCTAGCCCACTTTGCATTGACCCATTGGGTGGACTCTAATCTCACCCCCAGAAGCTGAGACTTCTAGGTTGTAGATTCACTTGCCTTTCCAATTAGTCACTGGGCAGTACCTGTCATATCACACACAGGCAGGCCACATTCTGGAGAGATTTCAGCCACTGACCCACCACCGAATAGTCCCCTAGCTTATGTCTCTCACTTACTGAAGTATCCAGTTTACAAAGTGAGTGACCAAAGACTTTTCTTCTGCCCCCCCACTTCACCACAGCCCCGCCAGCCCATCATCATAAGGTGGCAGTGGCTATTTTCCTCTCTCAGCCTGTGAATCCATTGGTTTTAAGTAATGTTATGTGATATTGTATGTCAGGAACATAATATGTATAGTAATATCTTTGACTGAGCAAATATGCGGTGTATTCTGGATGAGAAAATTTTTTTTGTATGCTGTAATGATATATGGTGAATGAATATAAAATAAATAAGTAAAATTACAATAGTTACTCCATAAGTCCTCAGATGATAATGTTGGCAAGAAAATGAATACCTTGTATATGTACCAGCCTCAGTAAGGAAAG
Organism: Tupaia belangeri chinensis; assembly: GCF_000334495.1. Taxonomy (NCBI): domain Eukaryota; kingdom Metazoa; phylum Chordata; class Mammalia; order Scandentia; family Tupaiidae; genus Tupaia; species Tupaia belangeri. The sequence continues at coordinate 3,276,594 of NW_006199822.1, read as the reverse complement.
AATCACTTCCTGTCCAGGCTGATAAGGGTTTAACAGAATCAACTTGCCACCAAATAGCTGGAGAATCTCTTTGAAGGATGGATCTTATGTCAAGGGTATAACCAGCCAGAACTAGCCTATATAAGAAAAACCTATTGTGTAAATTTACTTGCAGGAGGCATGCACTTAAGATCGCTGAGTGACCTAACATTAACTTCAGCTGCTGGGGGAATGAAAATGCTGATAGTAACAGAGAAAAACAAAGATAGAACCTGTTCCTGGGGAATGAGATCAGAAATGGAAAGTACCCCATATCCTAGTATCAATCAATCGTACACGGCCAAGCAAATTTACTCCAGTAGTACCAACCAGTCTGAGATTTGTCCCTCCTTCAGCTCCTAACCAACCAATCTGAGACTGACAAACATTTCATACCCACTCCTCCTTCCTTGTGCTGTAAAATACCGCCACCTTCTGGAAAATGGGGTGGCAGATGTGAGATTCGTCCATGCCTCCTTGCTAGCTAGCTATGTAATAGAACTCTTTTTTTTTGTTTCAAAACTCAGTGGCATGGTGTTTGGCTTTTGGGCATGTTGGCAATGGACCCACTTGTTGGTAACAAGGATCTCATAGTGAGGGCTCAGAATTGGTCTCCATTCCTGATAGCTTGAGCTCTAAGCAGGAGCATTAGCTAAATCACCTTGGTGAGGGATATCCAGTCTATTGGACTCATGCATAACTTTTGTCTCTGTCGTTATGGCTACTCCATTTGGGGTCATTGTATAAGCCCTAGAAAAACTGAGCTCAGAGGCTGGCTGACCTCCTCTAGACTGGCCATTCTGTTCACCTGGCTGTTCAGAGCATCCTTAGTGGTGGACATTTGCTGGTGGGCATTTATAGGAGACACAAAGGATTGCACGTTTGTTGTGCCCACTCCTACATGTCCATTCATGTACTTCTTCCTTAGCTCTCTCTCATCTTCTGTCTTGCTTCTTCCAGGCCCTTGACCAATCAGCAGAGCTATTTGTTACCACTAGCAGTTCATGTCTGTTCTAACCTTATGATGCTTCACATTAAGTTGAAGACCAAGCATACTGTTCTAATTTTCTCTCACTTGTCATTCAGGGTCACCCTGACTGCGGCTGTAGTGTGAGAGTAGTACCAACCATTGAACCATCCCATTTGTGAACTAGATTTTTTTTCATTTTCCATCACCTGGTTGGAGGGAATCCCCATGAAGCCATAGGCATGAGCTGAGAGTATATACTTTTGTTATCCAGTTTTATATTCTGAACTGCCTCCAGCCCTTGTCTAGCACACTCAAGATTCAGCCCCACACATGTTCTCCAAGCTTCTGAGGATGCTAATTAGCCATATATTACAACTCATTTATATCCTTCCTTAGACTATGATGATCTTTGACTCTAGGTTTCAGTCTAGGACTGCATGGAAGGTGATTTTGAGGTCAAGGATCTTCTAAGGCATCTGCCTTAGGCATAGCCTCTGTGTGGTTTTAGGCAAAGGGAAGCTGCTATCCTCCAGCAAAGGATTGTGGGCCGCTTATGCAGCCCAGAGGGTTCAGGGGATTTGGACCAAAGTTCTTACATATGTTTGACTATGGTGTACCCATTTTCTATCACAGCTTCTGAAAGAGATTCTTCATGACTACAGAACAATGAAGGAAGACTCATGCAGTGGCAATATTTGCTACTAGCTACCATTGTTCAACCATGGAAAGCAATAAGCTTTAGAAAGAAGCTAACATTACTGATTGTGGGATAGGAAAATGAAAATAATAGTGATCTGATGACACT
>NW_006199822.1:3244948-3274591 GCF_000334495.1 Tupaia belangeri chinensis | reverse complement strand
GCTGAACCAACTAATCCCGAATTCTGTCTTACTTTTGAACTACTAGAGTATGTGATATGATAAATCACTTTATTGTTTAAACCATTATTGGGTTTTATTTTCTGTAAATTATAGCCCAAAGTATGCCATCTTTTAAAGCTCCATTATTAACAGCATTTAGCATATGAAAAAAAATGAATCATGAAGAGGTTAAAGCAATTTGCTGAAGGTTGGCATGAACAGTAAGTGACTAAGCTGGCACTTGAGCCCAAGTGTGTCTGACTCTCTAGAGCCTTAATTACTTAATCACCATGTTCTTTGTAGCAAAGTGTGAGTCTCTAAGAGAAAGATAAGACCTCTCCAAAAGGAGATCCCTCAGTTTTCCTTCTAACTTATATAATGGCTTCAAGGACCCATGCACATGAATAAAACCAGTGGGGAATGGAGCCTACCCACCATGCCAAGTTCTAGTCCTGTGAAGGAAGCCATGAGTTGCCTGCTTAGAACCCTGAAATCACTTTTATTGATGGATGGGAGTATTCCCTGGGGCTTCTAGAGACTTGCATGTTTAAAGCTAGGGCCAAAGTGTGGTTCTTTACTCTCTGTCTACCCATTACTATGGACTAGGGTGGGGAGGGGACTGCCTATGGAGAGAGCTGACTTGGAAGAGCAGACCCTGGTCCAGCACAGGGTCTAATAAACTTCCCTCCTCTCCACTCCCGTGCATAGCAGGGGAAGACTGAGGGAGGGTGAGTGGTTGAACCCTTTCTGGAATAAAGTAATGCCAGCTCTCATTATGTGAGCCAGAGCTCAACATATAGCACTTCTCATCAACCCATAGCCATCTTTTCCTGGGGGAGAAAGAGGAAAGAGATTAAACTCTTTCTCTGGTACTTCTCAGAGAGAGGGGCACTGTTGGGCTGAAAAATATGGAAAGAAAGAAAATGTTTTATCTCAGGTCAGCAATTGTTTTTCTGTTAAGGGCCAGATAGAAAATATTTAGGGGTCACATGAGGTCTCTGTTACATATTCTTCATTTGCTCTTTTCCCAACTTTAACAATAAATTGTGGACCAGAAGGTGGTATGGTGGTTAAGGGCACTGAACTGCCACATGGCCGACTGCGGTTCAAGTCCTGGACCTGGCAGCTTACTTCCTCACTTTCTCTCTCTCTCTTACTCTTTTTCACTCTGTCCCTCTCTGGTCAAATGAAAAGAAATAAAGTTAAATTTTAAAAATTTCTTATAAAAAATAAAAAATAAATGTAAGAACGGGACCAGCAAATGGTGTAATGGTTATGTCACTGGACTCCCACATGGCCAACTGTGATTCAAGTCCTGGCTTGAAACTCACACTGGGTGCCTATGGATACATGCCCAGGATCCCGAGAGGAGAATGGAGGAGAAGGGATTGTGGCGTGGACATCCCCCTGGGGGGGGGGGTGATTTCTTGCTTTCTGTCTATTCATCTCTGTCTCTCTGGCAAGCGCATGTGCCCTATAGCAAAAATATCTATAAAAAATAAATAAAATAACTATTTTTAGCCATTGCAGTCCAAAAATAGGATATATGCTGAATTTGGTTGGGGGTAGAAATAGTCTAATTCTAATTCTGCAATTGTCGAGCATGGGACCAACCCTTATTGCCCTCTGAAATGAGTCAGGGTGTGATTTGTCTTAGTCTAGTTTCTTCTGCTAAGATAGAATATGACAGACTAGGTAATTAATAAAGAAAATAAATGTACTTTGAGCATGATTTTAGAGGCTGAGAAGTCCACAATCAAGAGACTGCATCTGATGAGGGCCTTTTTGCTGCATTATTTCATGGTGGAAGGTGAAAAATGGGAGTGAGCCCATGAGACAGAGAGAAGAAGGAGGCTGAACTAATAACTAATCCACTCCCATGGTAATGGCATTAACTATTTATGAGGGTAGATTCCTTGTGAACTAATCTGAAAGGCTCCATCTACCCTGTAATACAAACATAGTTTTGGAGGGGATATTCAAACTATAACAGAATTTAATGTAGCTCCTCGATAATACCGTATCCTAGGTCTAAAATTCATTCCCTCATCTGTATCCCAAATCCACTTACATCTAGCTATGTAGTTTAACACAGAGGTGATTCAAGGAACTTAAATGTCAGCCCAAACATAGCTTAAATAGCAGTTCTAATGGTATATGAGTGTCTCAAATCTGAACATGAACTCTATCCCATTCTCAATCAAGAGAGTCCTAAACTAAAATCTTTGACTTGCTAACTAAAGCAAAGGTGAATGCCCCTTGGGCCAGTGGTTAAGCACTATTCACTGGGCTCTGGATTATACAGTACTGACCACAGTTTGAATCTTAGCTCCAGTGTCTTGAAAAACATGCCAGTTGCATGTGCTGTATACTGCAAATCCTAATGAGTTGGAAAAATGGAATAAAAAGGATTATGGCATGAGCACACCTCATTGGGGGGTGCTTTCTCTTTTTCTGGTGAGTGCATGTGTCCTCTGGTAATAATAAAATAATAATATGAATGCTCCAATTCCCCATTCTTGTTTTGTCCTCTCTGTAGCAATGGGAGCTTCTTTCTATAAACCCTGGCTTCTTTTTGCAGCCCTGCAGCTTTGGCATACATCAGAATGACCCTAACCTTTTCAAAACTGAGGTCTTTTATGCAGTCACTAGGACTCACACAATGCGTATGACACCAGCCCCAAGTTTATTATATTTAGGAAATGCATGTAAGTGGGCTAGAACATTCTTTCTGCCAATAAGAATTTTTCTCCTTTCAAGGCAGCTCAATTTTTCAAGGCTCTTATGGGGTTCTCCATTTTTAAAACAAATCCTGCCACTTTCCCTCCCTGAGTCAGGTATTTTCACCCAAGAAGTATCCTGGAGGAGGTCCAGCTTATAACTCAAGCCAAACTTCATCTGTCATTATCCTGCCAGTTTGTACTTTATCCTATCAATTTCCCTTCTTTTTTTTTAAGCCTGTAGAATTATCAGGTACATTTTCTTACTATGTAGACTGTCTTTCCTCAGATGTTGAAATGCACTAGAAGTATTTCATGCTGGCTTTCCAGATCTTACTCTTTCAAATCAGTACAACTGTTCTCTACACCTCCTGTAAGTGCCTCCAGTCACCAAAGATAGTGTTCCCATTGCTCTTACTAATTTGCCACCTGCTGTTGGAGAGTCAGGCCCTGGAGAGTTTCCTGAGCCTTGGTATCCTCAAGCCGTCATTCCTATGGCTCTCTGCAGAACCCCTGTCTTCCGCTGTTGAATCACCTTGGCTCCGTCACTCCTTCTGATCCAGTAATAACTAACATGTCTCAGCATCTCTGATCACAGCTTAATGAGCAGTTAGGTCCAAGTATAGTTTCTTTTCCTTTTAAATCTGTTTAGTTCAACCTTTGAGGTCTCTGACTTTTCTCCAAAGGCAAGTCTTTCCTCGCTGGGGTTTGATCATTAGTTTTTTTTATTTTTATTTTTTTTCCCATTTTCTTTTCCTTTCCCACAGCCAGTATTCTGACTGAAATACTAAACCTTGCTTTTTAAGCTGATCCAATTCTCCCTTGAGTCACTGAATAAACCTAATTTGTAGAGACAGCATGTTCCTGCTAAAGTCTTTTTAATTCCCTTCTAACATTCTGGGTTTGAAATAAATTCCATAAGCTTTTTTTCTGATTTTACCCAAAGAAGATGACTTATTTCCTTTTTGATAAACCACTCCGTTCATCTCCTGTTAGCCACCCAATTTCTCTACTTTGGCTCATTGATAAAATCTGCCCCTTCTTGTGGTTGAATCTAATACTTTGAGACCCTAAACTGCTGTCAAAGGACATGAACATCAAACAGGGCCCTACTGTGGTCATGATGGGTCAATACAAACACAAGAACATGCTGAGTCTGACTCCAGATAAAACATAACATTGACAAGCCACAAAATATCAAACATCTCCTCTTCTGGCTAATGTGAATGACCACTTCTCCTCTTTCCATTTATATCCTTATCTTAGGTCTAGTTTTCTCTCCTTTTAGAGAAGTTTTGTTTTGTTTTGTTTTGTTTTTGTTTTTTAATTGCTAGAGGATTAGCTCACCAGAGAGAGACACAGAGAGAGCCAAAAAGCAACCCCCCATGGGTGCTGTTCCATTTCATTATGTTTATATAAACTATATTTTACTTACCCTTCTCCTCGGTTTCTCCATCTTGCTGGACACTTGTGTCTAGTATGTTTTTCAAGGTGCCAGGGGCATGATTCAAACTGCAGTTGGTCATGCAGAATCTGGCTCCCTTAACCACTAAGCTACAGTGCTAGCTTGAGAAGATTTTTTTAAAAGATATATAAAGATAGAATGACCTCATCCCCACTTGCTGCAGCATCCAAGTCAGAGGAATATCCCAGTGTCTTACACCCTCCCCCAGGTTATCTAACAACACAAAATCCTACAGCGAGTCCTCCTTAGACCCTTCTTTCTTTTTGGAGAGGTTTTTGCTATAAGGTATGAGGACTCGCCAGACAGAGAGAGACAGAAAGTGAGAAATCACCCTCCCCCCCACGGTGGGGGGCGGGGGTGGCCACACCACAATCCCTTCTCCTCCATTCTCCTCTTGGGATCTTGGGCATGCACACACACGCTCTGAGTTTAACCCACCAGGTCCGGGACTTGAACCGTGGTCAACTACATGGGAGTCTATTATGTCAACTGCTGGTCCCCCTCCTTAACCCCTTCTTACTGAGTTGTACGACAGTTCCTAGTGATGTGTGTGGCTGTTTTTTATTGTTTTTGTTTTCGGTATAATAAGCAATAAACTCAACTTGTTCAACTCTAGGCCTGTCCCTGGTTGCCTTTGACTAGAGGGCATTGTCACTAAGAATAGTTTATAGCAGGGACAAACACTTGCCATTCTTTTGCTTTTAGCTAAAACAAAGGCAGCATTTTCTGCTTTGGGAGAATATAGATTCACTCACAGAGGGGCAGATGAGCAAGAGATTTCTAGTGCGTGGGTTCTGAAGACTCGAGGACCAAGGCTGGAGGCTATAGAAAGGAGGAAAGTGTTTTGGACAAAGGAAAGAATTATGTGCTACACTCTGACCCTTTCCCCAGTGATCTTATCCCCCACCAGAAGGTTGGGAGGACCTGGGCTCAGCATTGGCAGTTGGGTGATCTGCAAGAGAATGACCATTTGTTCCCTGTTTCCTATGAACTCTCCAAAACTGGCAGCTCCACCTATGCTAGTGTGCATGGGTGAAGGCACAGAGAAGTAGAGGTGTAGGACATATAGACATTTGAGAAGTCCCAAGTCCCATAACATCATAAGACAGATCCATTAATTTCCTCTGCCTCCTAGTGGATCATGGAGATTAGCCAATGGAAAGAATAAGCATCTTTATTTTGGGGGATTCTGACTGGGAATGGGGTCTCTAGTGGAGTCAGAGGAAATAGAGTGACTGCTTTGAGGATAGACTACAAGTCACTGAGGTGAAAGCAGAATCTCACTAAAGGTGCCAAGAACAGCCTTCATATGCAACTAAGATTGGGAAGGTGGACACACACACAATAGCTCTCTGGTCATTTGGTTGCAGCTTCCAAAGGTCCCAAGGGCATTTAAACCAACCTGGGAGGTGGGAAAACAGGAGTGGTAGGGAAGAACTAGTCACTGGCTGAAGCATGGGGGTGAATTGATCGCCCACAGATCACTGCTACAAATGGACAGAAAACAGAATGGACAGATAGAGCCCAAACTACATATACTGGGTACATAGAATTTAAATTCAATTCTAGAAATTTTATAGGTGTATGCATATTTGTGTCTACATGCACACTTGTGCCTTTACCTATAAGTGCTTACACACTGGTACTGTTTCACTGTAGGGATGGCACATACATAGTTTGAAGTGACGAGCACAGTGCTGCACAAAAAATTAAAGCAAGATTTGTTCTGGTAGACAAACCCCGCAAGTATAGGAATTGGGGGAGGGGAGTGTGCTCTACTAGGGGCTTGCATTTGAGAGATAGACACTTCCAGCCATGTCTTCATGCTGAAATCCACCCCAGTCTCAGCTGACCTGAATCACAGATACATGTGCACATGCCTGGAGTGCTCAGGGAAGACCTGGTATGTAAACCCAGGACCTTCTCATTGTGGGTTGAGTTGTGCTCTGTGGCACAACCTGGTTCTCTAATTCTGTGAGATCAACTCTATTATATTAAATATATAAGTGAGGCCATATAGTATTTGTCTTTCTGTGTCTGGCTTATTTCTCTTAACATAATATTCTCCAGATTCACCCATGTTGTCACAGATGTCAGGATTTTCTCCCTTTTCAAGTCTGAATAGTATGCCGCTGTGTATATAAAACTACATGTTACTTATTCATTCAACTGGTGTGAGATGTAAGTTGATTCTATATCTTGCCTATTGTGAGCACTGCTGTAATGAACATAGGAGTACAGACATGCCTTTGACATATTGATTTGCTTCCTTTCAATATATATCAGAATAATATGGTAGTTCTATTTTTAGGTTTTGTTTTTTGTTTTTGGTATTGCTATAGGGCATGTATATTCACATGCATGCACATGTGTGAGAGAGAAATTACCCCCAGGGGGAATGGAATGACCACATTGCAGTCCCTCCTTCTCCATTCTCTTCTTGGGATTTGGGGCACACATGTACACACACCTGGCATGTTTTTTCAAGCTGCTGGGTTTGAGGCTTGAACCACACAGTTGGCCATAAGGGATCCAGCTGTCTTAACCTTCACACCATCTGCTGGTCCTTAGTTTTTGATGAAACTCGCTCCACACCATTTTCTATTTTTTTGGGGGGGGGAGGGAGAGGGTTTTTGTTTGTTTGTTTGTTTTTGTTTTTGCTATAGGGTGTGTGCACTCACGAGAAGGACAGAGAGAGACAGAGAGACAGAATGCAAGAAATCACCCCCCAGGGGAGATGGCCACGCCACAATCCCTTCTCCTCCATTCTTCTCTCAGGATCTTGGGCACGCACACACATGTGCCCAGAGTGAGTTTAAGCCACCAGGTCTGGAACTCAAACTGCAATCGACTACGTGGGAGTCCAGTGACATAGCCATGGCAGTGCCCTGGTCGTGGAATTCTCAAAAATCCACAAGGAGCCGTTTCCACTGTAAGCACACGAGGGTCATTTTTATTTGGGTTCGAGCCAGGACTCTCCATCTTACTGACCCAGAGGGTCAGAGTTGAGAGCCCCGGTGTTAGTTGGGCTGGGTTTTTTATTTGGCTGTTAAGGGGGAGGTCAAGGGATACTAAGGAATGCACTCAAACAGCTATACATTGGCTATAGATTTTAAGAAGCAAGTTGTCCTTTACTGATTGCTCTTTAGACCGTTAAGTTGGGCAAGAAAGTTACTTCAGGTCTCTGGTATTTCTTTTGTTCTTCTCATTATGACCCTCTCCTACATGATTGGCTGCCTCCTTGAGATGGTGCTGATTCTCAGCAAGGTGGGTTTAACAAAATGGAGTTGCCCCGAAAGAAGTGGAGTCACTCTGGCCTTTATCATTATGCTAACTGCTGGTCCCCATACCATTTTCTATAATGGCTGTATTTATTTACAGTGCCACCAACAATGTATAAGCATTCCCTTTTTTCTGCAACTTCTCCAACACTTGTTATCTTTCATCTTTTTTGATATACTTACAAATAATTTTTATGGGTCATATTGAGTATTATAATATGTAATTCCAAAACATGATTACTTTGGAATCAGGATTGTTTTGATAGCAACTGAGAAAAAGCAGATGTCAAAAATGCTTTCTGCCCTTCCTCTATTAGTCTAACAGCAATACATAAATTCAGAAAGGTATGTCTCTTTCTTATACCGCGAAGGACAGAACTCTTAATCACCAGGAGATAACTTTAGAACTTTATCAGTTTAGAGGTACCAAGCACCAAGAGGGACCTACATAACAAATCTCACTACCTAACCCTTATCTTCCATTAGTTTCCCTCATATATTACCTTTCCCCATATAGTTTCCTTCATCTTCTCACTTCTTTCCAAATATTCTGCTCTTAATTCTTCCACATGTATGAATGATACAAATGTTAATACACTTTATTTGTTTTTGTCTTGTTAATCTGCCTTTTGCCAGTTTATTTGGTTGGTCCAGTCACTGAACCTATGAGGGTAAAAGAACATTTTCTTACCCTATAGTCATTTTTCTTAGGATGTTTAATTTCTCTAGAGAATTCACCAATGTACTCCTCTGTGGCTGCCTTCTGATTAGCTGGGTAGTTTTGAAGCTGAGTTTGGAGGCTGGTGGTCTTCTTGTTCAGTACGTAGACTTCCAGGTACCCACTCCTCCTCAGTTTTCAGTAGATGTTCCTCCCCTGCCCATTGGTCTGGGATCTAAAGTCACTCTGGTTCAAATCTCCCCACCTCTGTCCCTAACCATAAACCTCCAATGTCCTGCAGTGGTAGGGGATGTTAGGTATTCTGGATGGTGGGCTGGGGGAGGGAGCTTGGGGTTTCCCATTATGCTAAACTTCAATGCCCCCTTCTCCCTTTCTGGCTTCTTGCCTTTTCCTCACTCTCTGTGGCTCTTAGTGACTCGAGCTCATGAATCTTTTCCATGGTCTTGGAGTGAAATGGTTTTATTCTCATTTTCTTCCCTCTCTGATGGTACCCAGTCTTTAGTTCCTGATCTTTTCTATTTTCTTCATTTATATTCCAGTTTCTAAGACATGTTGGTGGACACCTCTTGTTTGCTTTTCCCAAAATTGTTTATATCTTCTTCCATGTACTTGACAGAGTATGGTTTCTGAATAGAGAAAATTTGTTTTTTTAAATGTGAGTTATGTGAAAGGCTACTACTTTTATAAACAAATAAACTGCAGCCAAATGTGGGTGAATTGACCCCAAAGATCACTGCTACTAAGTACTCAGTGACTAGCAGAACTGGAATAGAACTGAACAATCTGAGTTAGCTTCTGAGGTGAGATTCATTGATCAGTGGACTCAACTGAGCATCTTTCAAAAATAAGATTAGAGATCTGAATCCTCTTTTTCAAAAACTGTATTTTAAGAAGTGCAGACTACTTTGGAGATTCCTACTTCCATCTGAACTCCTTTGGCCCATAGGTCATGAGAGGGTCCCACCAGGACAGTTACAGACTATTGGCAGCTCCAGTAGCAAACACTCATCTGTTAACACACCATGGACATGTGCCTGGATGCTTTGGAAAAGGCATCCCTACCTGGCAGCCTATATCCCCTGCAGAGAGAATGTAGCTGGAGACATTGTGGGCTGCAGTTTTCAAAAGTGCTTGAGAGGGAGGGAAGAGGAAAGGAAGGGGGCTGGCATGCTCCAGGAAATTAAAGAATGTCTGAACAGTGAAGCGACAAGATGGTAATCACTGCCAGGCTGGCTAATTGAGACTTGGCTTCAGGGCTGACAGCAGAGGAAGAGTGGTAGTCTGGTTTTAGGACCAAGATTAACAGGAGAGAAAAAAAGATCTAATTGGAAGCTGCATTAACTTTTTGAAGAGGCAGATAACGGCTGAGAGGCAGGGTGATTCTATTCATATAGACAGGCTCATAATGGAAAGGAAATAGAAGATTAATCCACTGTGGATTCTCTACGCTTGGGCTGATTTAATATCCAAAGACCTCCTCTAAGCCTGCCTTCCCTTTGCTGTCTCTCAGAGTTGTTTCCGAACTTGGAAGAGAAGCATTTATGTTAAAAAAAAAAACCCCTGAGGGGCTGTGAAAGGGTGATAACCTGGTGGTGCTAGAGAGTTGGCTGTGTGCTGTGGCCAGATGCAAACAAGGGAGACTCCGGGCTATTCAAGGCTTCTTAGGGCATCTAGGAAGACTTCCCTGGGGCTGTAAAAGGGAGGCCACTAGCCAGGTCTGAGCCAGGCTCAGTATCTTAAACAAGTTCACAGGGAATTTGGCATTGCTATTTTGTAGGGGCTACATGTTCAAGTGTTGGGGTTTGAAAGGTGCAAGGAGGCCACAGAGACAAAAGTGAGAATAGAAAAGGAGTTTATTTGCCAACAAATTTTATAAAGGATTCCAGGCTTTTAAAAGTGATCTCTAATAAAATATAATCATTAAAAAAAAATCAAGATGACCCAAACTGTTGAAGTATGTTCATGGCAGGCAAACAGTAGTTTTTTCTTTTGATTATCACATATACAAAAGTAATCTTGTATAGACACATCAGGACTTGAGAAGTCAGGAATAAGATTTCCAGTTGTTGATATTTTTTAAGAAATTAATGACCCTAATGGCTCTAGGTATCTTTTATTTTGAAACTAGCACCAGACAGGGCAATCCTGGTTTGTTCCTTGTTATGTTGTTGATCTCGGATGCAAAGTGCTTTCTGGCCTGGGGCATGGTTAGTATAGTGTCTCTTTGTCAGTTTTGCTTTCAGAGACTCTCCTAGTCCTTAATCCCTCACAAAGGTACCAATTTGATCATACAAGTTTGCTTAGTAACTTGATGATTCGCATTGTTAATTTGATGCATCCTTTTATTTGGTTGGTTTTACTAACAGGAGTGTAACAAGGGATGTTGATTAATGCACAGATACCTCTTTGTGATATGGTTAATAAAACAGCCATAGGCTACTAAGGCTTTGGGAGTTCTTTCAGTCTGAAAGCTCTATAAAGCCTTCAGGGCTGAAATTTTATTATTTTTATATGCTGAAAGTGTTTTCGTTGTCCTTGTTAGCTTGTCTACTGGGACCAGGAAGCAAGAACTACACAATTTTCTCTCAAGTTTCACAGTACCTGTAACTATAGAGCCTTTCTACCTTTTCTCACTGTTCCTGGCCAGCCAGCACATGCATTTGTTACTATCTATGAAACTAAGATTTCATATGCCACAAAAAAGGTGCCAGGCCAGTGTTTTAGTAGGAAATTTATAGGCATCGTTTTCGCATTTGATGTACAGTTCCTGTTCTTTAATCCTAGGCATATTGTACCCAATTAAATAAGATTTGTTTTTCCATGTGCCATTTCTGGCATGGTCATGATTATAAATTTGACCTTTCCAATTATTGTCTGGTAGAAAGCAGGACATATTAATAATCTCTTAGGAACTAAAAAGTTACTAATGTACTTTGCATAATATTTAACCATTGTCATCCCTACTTTGAGTTTTGTAGAAAAGGCTATTAAATTTATCTCACTCATTACAGAATCATTCATCTTAGATTTTCTTTCTGTTGATTTCTTAGGTTATAATTTCATTCAGATCTTTCCTTGAATTTTTTTCTTTTTTAAAGAATTATTTATTTAAAATATTTATTCATTCATTTATTTTTAATTTGACCAGACAGAGACAGAGAGAAGAGAGAGAGAGGGTTAGAAAGCAAGCCACCAGGTCCAGGACTCAAACCGTGGTTGGCCATGTGGGAGCGTCTAGAGCCTTAACCACCACACCACCCATTGGTCTGAATTGTTTTCTTTTGAATGCTGAAAGTTCAATTTGATCATACCATTTGAAGGGTGTTTTGTGAAAGTTGTCAGAATCAAAATGGAGTCCCTTGTATTAAATAATGTCAAAATCCAAACAAACAAAGAAGTAAATGGATGGATGGAGTTGGAGAAGGCCACAAAGGGGTCAGTTCTCATGCAGGTATGCCTGCCACCAGTAACTGTCACAGGGACTCTATTAGAACCACAGTCTTGCACAAAGGCTACTGCAACCTTACCAAACACACACACATTCTGCAAGGACATCTTCCCAGTCTGTTTAATCTTGAACTGATGCCATTCTTGGTATTGATTCTGTAGTCAAGAGTTATTGTATCAAAACAATTTATGTACTGCTCCTCTTTTTGCCTTTAAAAAAATTTCCTTTTACCTCAACACCCTTAGATGTGCTTACAGTCCCCATAGTCTGCACATACTGGATTTGCAAATCCCCTGCACACTCATGAATAAACATATTTTTAGAGAATCTATCTCTATTATATAGAGGTTGACAGTTTCATTCTAATTTAATATATGGATAGCCTACTAAATTGAGATTTAGATATACTGAGAAGAAATAAAAATGGCTTTCTCATATGTCCATTAAAAACACACCATTAATCATACCTGAGTCATTTTCATTTGCTCCTAGATAATTTTTTGTTTTGCTGACCTTAGGTTAATTAGCAGCCTACTTTCATAAATGTATCTGCTTCTGGACTGAGTCCTGGGATTACTGACCTAGGTTCTTGGTACAGACCGACAGATGTCTATTGGTCATAGTGGTACCAACTTATCCTGGCAAGCCTGGACCTATTAGTCTCTTATTTTAATATCCTAGTTAAGAGAATATGGGACATGGGACTTACAAAGGCTATTTTGAGATTTCTTCCAGAAGACTCCATTTCTGATCTGCAGTTTGGAGCAGGAACTTGTAGGCAAGTTTGAGGAAAAGGCAGAAAACAGCTGTCAATTGAATGGCTTAGGTTAATTTATTATAATAAATACCAATACATAATATAAGAAAGAAGGATGGCAGACCTCTCTTCCTCTCTTTTAACTTCCAAAGAGTTTATGCACTTTCCAGAGAGAGATAACCTGCTCAGTGAGCCCTGGTTACACTGTAATCCCTTCTCTTCTATTTCTCCATCTGGTAAGGATGTCAAAATTGCACACTGCATGTACTCACAGTGTATTTTTCAAGCAGCTATGTCCAAGACTTGAATAGCACAATTGGCCCATGTGGGATCCAGCTCCCTTAATAATCAGGCCACAGACTGGTCCTAGTTTTTGAACATGAAAAGAAATTTTTTTTTATAAAGGCATACAAACAAAACAAATTATAGGGATATAGTCAAGAGATGTCAGATGTCCTTAAGATAAACACAGAAAGACAAACAGATTTTTTGTCATCTTCCATTAACTATACACTAGCTTTTCTTTCATTGCCACCCACAAGAGACCAGATTTTTGAATGATGTAATAAAAGCCAGGCTTCCTATGAAAGTCTTAATAAAATAGCAACCAATGCAACCTCACCCAGAATCAAAACACTGGGGATAAAAACAAACAAAAAACAAACCCAAAACAGAAACAGAGTGAATGAGACCTATAGTAGTATTCTGGCACAAGAGTCTCCCTGCTAGAAAAAACTTGCCTTGATTTGTAAAGGTCCACATGATGCAGTGTGACTGTCAACCATGTAGTTTAGTTGGCTCTCATAAATGACACCCCAGGGCATCTGAGTGAAAGCTCCAAATCACTTGTTCACAGTTCTTCCTTTTCATGGTATTTTATATTCTCCCTGTATTATCCATGACCATGCTAATGAATAAAATCCCAGACCCACTTGGCCTGTCACAGGGAATAATACTCAACTCGCTACTTCAGGACTGTTCTCCAGAACAATAGTTTCCAAATTGGATATGGGATTTCTTATGGTAATATGTATATTTACTACATTTTGGCTGTGGATTAAGTAAATAATAAGCCTTACAGATGAAGTAACCAGTACTTCATAAGGATTTTGCACTGCTGTGATGAGTATAATACAAGCCAACTTAGAAATGCATTACTAGTCCCTTTGTATTCATAGAAATGAGTTCATAGTCTATTGGTCATTGTCAATTTTGACACTCAGTGGTCACTACGGTTGGTGTGACTTGGCATGGGTAAGGGTACAAATAGTGCTGTGAACATTTTTTTACATGAAGATCTTCATATATGCATTGAGGGAAATTTACTGGGGGTGGTAGGGACTGTCATATATTAATTTGTTTTCTTTTCATTGTCACAGTAAAGATTGGGATGGAACTTACCTGGTACTTCCTGAGGGAAACTCTGCTAAAAAGGTAGGGGAGGAGCTTGTGTTTTCCCACGGTAAATTTCATAAGAGAGGGAGGTTCCTGGGGAATAAATGTGGTCTTGTTTTTTGTGTTTCAGGTCGAAGTTCTGGTAGCTAGCTTCTTCTGGTAACCCACTCTTTCAGGAACATTCCCCAGAGCAGTAGTTTCCAACTTGTGCTTTCCCATGTTCCTGGGATCTGCTCTGCCCTGAGAGGGTAAGTAAGCTGAAAGTATGGCCTTGGGAGCTTTGGTGGGGTGAAAGGTTCCTTGGATTATAATTATGGTGGGACTTGCTTTTCTTTTTTAAAGTTTAATTATTCATTTTTCCATAAGCAAGAGAGATGGCATGAGGGGGAGACAGACACATGGAGTGAGACACACAGAGAGAGAGAGAAAGATACAGAACCCCAACAGGGTTCCAATGCTACATTGCACTCCCAGCCTTTAGTCACCTCCAATCATGGGCACAAAAATTGTGCCTGGTGTACTCAGTGAGGTCTCCAGACTTGGACCATCAACCTTGTCATGTAAGATTGCCTTGCAGAGCAACATACTTTATCACTGTACCACTATCTGGCTCCTTACCTTTCTTTGAAGACCTCCTGTGAAAAGGCTCTCTCTCCACTTAGGAAGTACTATGATAGTGGGTTAAGACCATTAGTTTAAGAAAGGAAAATAGAAAACAAAAAAGAGTAGGAAGTACTCATCAAGAAATGTTAGCTTGAGAAGATGGAATAAAATTAATTGTGCTGAATAAATACTGAGGGCTCAGACTACTAACTTAAGAAAATCTATGTTAATGTTCATGTGAAGGAAATTAAACTTCCTTGGGAGTATTTGCAAATAGTAACGCTTCTAGTCTTATTTTTATAATTCAATTTCATAGCTCTTTTAGAGAATTCTGTTTTTATGTTTCTAATTCACTTTTGGAGTCTGAAAGGTCTTCATTCATATTGCATCATTCTGATTTACTTTGTAGCTTGGAGTATTTCCTATCCTTCTCATTAGCTCTCTTTGCAAGTCAAATACCCATTCTTCAAGAGTTCTTCGGGTGGTGGCATGTTTTCCTGAGTTTTCTACCAGATTTTATCTAAAATGAATTGGATAGGTCAGTAACTCTTCCTGAATTATCCAGTTGGAGGTAAATTCAAGTGAACACGTGACCCCTTTATATTAAGTGAAGGATAAAGTTTGTCTGACATCTAAACTAATTCATTGGGCATATCTCCTGGGAGAAAATGGTCTTTATATTTAGAGAGTTTTGAAATCCAGAGAAAGCATATTTAAATTGTGGACAGTTGGTTCCAATTAAATAGAGAAATAATATGCAAACATTTAAATGTATGCAATATTAGAGCTAATGAGGCAGTTAATTGCCAGGCAATATCTTCTTTTTAACATTATTAGAAACTTTAATTTGTCTAACAGTTTTATGTTGTACTTGGCTTTCTTTGAGAATATAAATGATAGATATTTTAGTATGGGCCACATGATTTTATAGACCTAATTTATTTCCCCTATTGCTGTATTAATAGAATGCTTTCATTTAATATATACTTTTTTTTTTAATGAAACAGGGAATTTATTAAAGGAGAGGGAAGGAAAAACAGAGCTCCCAACAAGAGAGGGGTCTCCTAAAATGGATTTCCAAGGAAGGACTGTGGCAAGGGGTTTTTATTTGGGTCAAGAAAGACTTTGTCTGGACCTATTCTAGGTTGAGCTTATGCATGTATTCCCCTCCTGAAGGAGAGGGGTGCATGCTGGATGGGTCCAGTTATTCTCCTAATTTTGGAGTGGGTACCATGGTCATAAGATCCTTTGTCTAGAAGCTTTGGGGCATGAAAATCATTACCTTATCTTCTTCTTGGAATGTGGGGGGGGTCAGGAAAAAGCCTTTGTTTTAGATCTAGTCATACTGCCTAGGTTAATCACTAAGCTGCAAGGTCTCTCTCAAGAGCAAGCAGCAGAGCAGCTGTGTCTCCATCTCAAAACTTAGCCATTTTGTGATTCCATTTTGGACCCATACCCTAACTATATTTTTAGGGTGCCTGTCCCCTACCTCATTCTTCTCCTGCAGGGGAATCCCTCACTGCTACTAGGGGCAGAAGGGTCAAAGACTGTTCTGACTTCTTTCTGCTGAAATTGTGCAATGATGGAGGAGGGAGGTAGCAGGTAAGAATCCTCTACCAGAGATCTATCTAGAAGCCTGTGCTAGAAGTCATGATGGGTGTTCACTGGAGACTTTGTCCCAACCACCATTTGTAGCTGGATGGATTAAAGAGAAGAGCAATTCATTATAATAATGATGTAGTAGACAAAGAAATTTAGCTAGTTCTATTGTATATAGGACTTAAAATTAATATCTGGAATTGCGGCTGACAGCATAATATTAGTACAATCATCTTTAGAACAGTTATAAACAAAACTTTTAATTTTATCAAATTTAACTCTAAGACTCTCCCAATGTGACTGAAACCTTCAATATGCTGTAGACTTGCAGTTTCTTTCCTTTTCTTTTGCTTTAGCCATTTTCCTGAAAACAAAAAATTTACTATACAAAATACTTTCTGTGTTAAAACTTTACCTTTTAACTTTTTTTACTAAAACTGTATTTTTAGCATTGTAACCTTCCTTTTATGGACCCTTTTTCGTGCACTATTATTTTTCCCCTTGTTTCTTTTTCATCTGATTGTACATTTAGAAATAACATTAACCTCTGATTTAGACAGAAATTATAAAAGAAAACCTAAAACACCATAATTTATTTTTAAATCTGTCATTAGTTTCTAATGATCTTAAGTCTTATAATGGCATAATTTACAAATCTATGCTGATGGAATATCTCTACTTTAATCCTTCTAAGAAATTGGCAAAAGCGCCATTACCAATCACACACATACAGTAATTCTTCAATTTCTATGTGGTTTTGAACAGTTGCCTAACAATCTGGAAATATATCTTAGCCTGACTTAGGTAATCGAATTCAAAGGTAAAGTTTAACATGCTACTATATTTTGTCACACTGACTCAAAAGCGTCTGACCTTGCAAATCACTTATAAAATATGTAAAATGTTACATATTCTTACTTTGATAGTACACACAAACCACACAAAAATATCTTTCACTAAGTAAAAGGCAGTGTTTTGGATATAGAGAATTCTAATTAAATTGGCAGAGTTATGATCAAATATATAAAGTAGACATCACTACCTTATCTTCAACCCTTGCCTTTAATGGGTTAATGATCACAAATTAAAACACAGGTGAGTCTGCTGGGTTTTGAGAAGTGAAGTGATTTCTCCAGCATTTATATATTCATATAACCAGTTACATGTAAGCCTAAATAAAACCAATCTCCAGTAGGCTTTGGGATGGTATTCACCCTCTTTGTAGAAAGATGAGCATCACTAATGAATAACCAATTATATCTTTAAAAAAGGCAAATAGTGATGGCACTTACTGAACTAAAATTACTATCAAAAATTTAAAAACCCAACAATATTCATTTAACCACAAGCCAGTCTTAATTAAATCAGGGTTGTCCAACAAAAATATTCCGTCAGCCATTCATGACCTGAGTTCTGGTGTAGGAGATCAATTAAAATATGGTACACATGAAAAAGATGAGATATTTCTGTTTTGTCGTAAATAAGGCAGTGGCCACCTATTACTCATTAGTAGCTTTTTAAAGATAAGCTATCATCTCTGCTGTTTCTGACTTCTTTTTAATGCCAGCGAAGATCATTTTTGTTCCAGGGATGTACTTCTTCAGATTCTCCAAATACTCCCTCAGTGTAGCCTCTCCCTGGGTGATGCCTTTGATCTTGTTGGCATCTGTGTAAGAGAATCCAGGGGCCTGACCTGTCTTCCGCCCAAATAGATCATGGAGATTTGGGCCAGTCTTGTGCGTGCCTCCCTTTTCCATAGTGTGGCACTGGGCACACTTTTGTACTAAAATCTTCTTGCCTTTCTCAACATCACTCATTTTTAATTCTCCCTTTTGTCACTTGGTAATACAGAGTTCCTGCTCAGAAGCCAGATGTCCCAGTCTCTCAAAACACTTTTTATTCAGTACTTTAAGGGTTACCTCAGACTTGTCCAGTGAGATTGCCATGTGTCCAATCAGAGCCATTGGGGTCAGTTTAATCTAAATAGAAAGCTTTCATTTCTTTTTCATGAAAGCAAGGGGTGGGAGATGCAGGTAGGGCTGAGAAGAGGGACTGGTTTTCTTAACTTTTTTATTTTTCAATAATTTTAAATTTATAAGTAGGTACAAAGAGATGTTTAGGGAGGTCTTAGATACCTCAACTATTGTCTCCTCCCCCTCAGTATTAACATTTTAAAAAATTATGGCAAAATATCAGAGCTAGGATTGACATTAGTACAATCTATAGAGCTTATTCTGATTTCAACAGTTATACAAATACTAATATGTGCCAAATATGTGTATGTATATATATATATGTACATATATATATATATATATATATCTGTGCAATTTTATCACATGTGTAGCTCCATGTAACCTTGACTATATAGTCATTTTTTTTCCTTTTTTTTAAAGAGAGATTTTTGCTATGGGGCACATATGCTCACTGGACAGACAGAAAGAGAGATAAAGAGACAGAAAGTGAGAAATCACCTTCTAGAGAGGATGGCCATGCACTTACCAGAAAAACAAGAGACAGAAATTGAGAAATCACTCCCCAGGGAGGATGGCCATGCTGCAATTCCTTCTCCTCCATTCTCTTCTTGGGATTTTTGGCACGCATGTACACGAGCCCGGCATGAGTTTAAGCCACTGGGTCTGGGACTCAGAACGTGGTTGACTCATGGGAGTCCAGCGACATAGCCATTACACCAACTGCTACTCCCACGGCATGATTTTCAAGTCACTGAGTCTGGGACTCAAATTGTGGTCGATCATGTGGGAGTCCAGTGCCTTAACCATCCTATCACCTGCCAGCCCCTAATTATCCATCTTAAGAAATTGCTAAACTATACTTCAGACTGGCTATAGAATTTTACATTCCCATCAGAAATGAATGAATGATCCAATTTTTCCACATCCTAGTCAGTATTATCACTATTTTGAATTAATTTTAGTCATCCTGATAGGTGTATTATGACATATCATTGTGGTTTTAATTTGTGTTTATCTAATAGCTAACAATGATGATCTTTTCATGTGCTTAATTGCTGTATGTGTTTATTTACATTCTCCATATACACACACACTACACATTCTTTGTTGAAGTATTTGTGCATATCTGGCCCATTTTCTAATTGGATTATTTCTTTACTATTGATTTTTAGTTGTTTATGTACTATAGATATTAGTTCTTTGTTGGATATGTGGTTTTTGAAAATATTATCTCCTGGTCTGTACCTTTTAGTCCTCTTAGCATGATTTTTTTTTTTTTAACCTTTGTTCAAAAAGCAGAACGTTAAGAAACTACATGGGAGTCCAGAGACATAGCCATTACGCTAACTGCTGGTCCCTCAAAGAAAAACTTCTTACCACTTAACAGTCATTTCCCATCCCTCATCTTTTTCATAGATAACTATGAATCTTTCCATTTCTATGGATTTTCCTATTCTGTACATTTTATAATATAGAAATACACACACACACACACATACACACACACACATACATCCTTTTGTGTCTGGCTTCCTTTAGTTAGCATCATGTTTTTAACTTCCATCTGTGTCATAGCATGTAAGTACTTCATTCATTTCTAAAGCTTAGTAATATTCCACTGTATGTATAAACATTTTGTATATCCTTTCATCTGGTGTTGGACATTTAGGTTATTTTTGCTTTCTGGCAATTATGCATAATGCCCAACATATTTAAATGTACAAAAGACTCAAATTGACATTTCTCTAAAGATATACAAATGATCAATATGCACATGAAAAACTGCTTACTATCATTAGTCACTAAAGTAATTAAATAAAACTATAGTGGTATGTATCACTACACACCCATATGTTCACAAGTTTTACAAACATTTGTGTATAAGATTTTGTGTGAATATGTTTTTATGACTCTTTAGTATATGCCTAGGAGTGAAATTGAGAAATATCTTATGATACCTCTATGTTTAATATTCTGAGGATTTTGAGGAACTTCCAAACTGTTTTTCAATGTCATTGTATCATTTATACATATCCACCACAATGTATAAGCATTCTAGTTTCTCTACATCTTTACCAACATTCATTACTCTCTTTATTTTTTAATTAGAACAATTCTAGTGGGTGTGAAGTGATATATCTCATTGTAGCTTGATTTTTTTCCTCTTAAGAGAGGTTTTTACTATAAGGCATATGCACTCACTGTAAAGATAGAGAGAGACAGAGGGACAGAAAGCAAGAAATCACCTCCCAGGGAGGCTGGCCATGCCACAATCCCTTCTCCTCCTTTCTCTTCTCAGGATCTTGGGCATGCAAGCACATGTGCCTGGTGTGAGTTTAAGCTGCTGTGTCCAGGACTCCAACCACGTCGACCATGTGGGAATCCAGTCACATAGTCATTATGCCATCTGCTGGTCCCTGTAGTTTGATTTAATTACTTTGATGACTAAGATAGTGAGCAGTTTTTCATGTATGTAGTGTTCATTTGTGTATTTTGAGAGAAATGTCAATTTGAGTCTTTTGTCCAATTAAAACTTGTGTTATACAAATCATTTTATTGATTTGTAAGAGTTATGTATGTATTCGGAATTCCTTATCAGATACGTTATCTGCAAATATTTCCCCTCATTCTGTCAGTTGTCTGTTTTCTTTATATCTTTGAAAGCACAAAAGTTTTTCATTTCAATGTAGTTTAATTTATACATGTTTTTTCTTCTTTTGGTGGTGCTTCTCATATCATGTCTATGAAATTACTGCCTACTCCTAGGTCATAAAGATTTATTTTTATGCTTTTTTAGAGTTTTACCTTTACATCTTAAATTTTTGATTAATTTTTGAATGTATTTTGTGACACTGAGGTTCAACTTCATTTTTTTCTTTAAGGATTTTGCCATAGGATGTGTGCAGTCACTGGAGAGAGACAGAGAGAAACAGAGAGAGAGAAAATGAGAATCAACCCACCAGAGGATGGCCACACCACAATCTCTTCTCCTCCATTCTTCTTTCAAGATTTTGGGCAAACATACAAAAACTACTGGCATGAGTTTTAAGTCATGAGTTCTGGGACTTAAATCATATTTGACTGGGAATCTGATGCCTTAATCACTATACCACCTGCTGGCCTTGTCAGCTTCATTTTTCTGAATTTGATATTCAGTTGTCTGTTGGGACTAAATGTAGATTCAACAATTTTACACATAAGCAGGTTTAAATACAAATCCATCAATTATTATATAGACAGTTCCTCCCCCCAAGTATCAATTTATATATTTATTATAACCATTATACATTATATAAAACTAGATAATAGCGAAAAAAGTCCAAAATGTTATAACTGAGTCTTTCTTTGGTGTTAATTTTTTAAAAAAGGTAAAATCAAGAACTTTGTAAAACTTATAAATTACCAAATCATTGGCTTTACCATCTCTTCACTTTTAAATATCTCTTTCCAATTTTGTTTATCTTTGTTTATTCAAAGACTTATTTCTTTATGCACAGAACAGTACTCTGATCTAACAAGAACTCCATGTGTGAATAAAACTGTTCTTTTTCCTCTCTCTTTTTAATGAGTTACTGTTATATACAATTTCACCTATCTCTAACTGGACCAATGATTGATACAGATTTTTCAGATTATACACTCTTATATCCCATAGCCTCTCCATGGAAATTACAAATTCTTCTCTCATTGGCTATATTAAGATTATCTTTGTTAATTTATGAGCTTGTTGCCTGATTTTTAATCAATATATTTTTCTTTAGGACTGTAACTCACAAGTAATGAATGTCATAGACAATTCAGTACATACTTGCAGAATAAACATTGGAGCGAATTTTGAATGTTTACAACATGATGTTAAATGATGAAGGTGGTGAATATATTCACATCCTCAATTTGTTTATTACACACCATATACTTGCTTTTAAAGACCATTCTGTAATGTACAAAGATGTGTAATGATTATATGAAATTATAAATTACATTAAATATTTCAAAAAAATTAAAACATTTACAATAAGAAAGAGTATTCTTCCTTATTGAATATTTTTGGCAACCTTGTCAAAAATCAATTGATCATAGATGTGTGAGTTTGTTTCTAGACTTTCCATTCTATTCCATTGATCTCTATATATTTCTAGCATTATTCCATTGGTACACTATCTTGATAACTATACCTTTGTAGTAAGTTTTGAAACCCAGAAGTGCAAGTATGCTAATTTTGTTCTCCTTTTTATAAGATATGTTTTGTTATTTTGGATCCATGTCCATATAAGCATTACAGTCAATCTGTCAATTTCACAAAGAAAAAAGATTTTTTTAAAAAATGCAACTGGGATTTTGATTGAATTACTTTGAATCTTCATGTCAATTATCAATAAGTCTTCTGATTCATAAACATGGATGTTTTTTCATTCATTTAGATATTCCTTAATTTTAAAAATTATGTTCCATAATTTTAAGTGTATAAATCTTATATATCTTATGAAATTTATTCCTAAATATGTTCTTATTTTTAAAGGTATAGTAAATGGAATTTTTTTAAAATTTAGTTTGTGAATGGTGCACTGCTACTATATGATTTTTGCATATTGGTCTTGTACTCTGAAAATGTTTAATTTTTGAACATATAGAAATTTAGATGGTTTTATGTAAGATTATATCGGGAAAAGGCTTACTCTAATGGGGGCAAGAAAGGAGTCAGAGCAAGAAACTTAAGATGACATGTTAGAGAGTTCTTCAAGGCACCATGAGGAGGCTGGTGAGGGTAATGGTGACTTTGAACTTTGTCCTGGAGAGGGTGAGAAGCTCCTGGGTGGTTGAGAGCAAGACTTAAGAGTGTGAGCAATCCTATTGGCCTTGGCCTCGCTTATTTTAGTCACAACTGTAACAAACTTTCCATCCTGAATGTTATGACATGCAGGCTGTGTTACAGATCTAGTATATTACCCTGTGCTCCCCCTTTAGAAACATACATGTATAACGGACCCTTGGAGCAAAGCTTGATTGGTAGGAGACAGAAGCCAATGTTTTCCCTATTTCTTTTCCCAGGTGAATGACTCCAAGATGCATGAATAATGCTTCCTACAAGAGCCCCTGAGGGCAAAGCATTAATTGCTTGGGTTTTACTTTCTTATATTGACTCTACTTCTTCCCTGTTTCAATGTTTGCCTCTGCTACCTGGGGCCATGTTCTCAATAAAATGTATACCCAGAAGCTTTTGTCCCCTACTTTGTGTTCAGGGACCGAGGCAGACATGCAAAAGTTTTAGGAGATACACTCTGGCTGCTGGATGAATAACAGGGTGGGTACAGGGACGTACAAGAAAGAAGCAGAAAGAGCAGTTGGAACTGACTATTCATCTGGAAAAGAGGATAATAGTTCAGCCTAGAGAGGGCCCTGAGAATAGGAAGTATGGTTGAATTGTGAACATTTTGGAGGTGGAGCCAATGGGACTTGTTAATGAATTGGATGTGGAATGTAAGCTAGCCATGTTAAGAGATTCCTTGTGTTAAAAATGTTGAAACAGAGGCCAAGAAAGTGAAAAAGCATCTGTTCAAGATCATATCAGTAAGAAATTTTTAAAAAGCAGGAAAAAAAAGGAAAGCCAAAATCTCCTATTTGTGTATCTATCAGTTTATCTATATTCAACCTAAATGTCTCATTTCCTCTTTTACCTGACTTTGAGATATTCCTAGAAAAAAAAATTAGTTTTGATTTAGTGACGTTTTAAAAAATTTATTTCTTCTGATGGGGGAGTAAGAAGAGCCAGACCCACAGAACAGTTAAGCACAGTGCATAGGGAACTTCCCTATCTGAGGTTCCAATTCCAGCCTTGGCAACTTGAAAAACATTCTGGGTACATATCTGTGCACCCCCCAAATCCGGGATGAAGAAATGGAGGAAAAATGATTGTGGTTTGACCACACCTCATCAGGAGTACTCATCTCTCTTTGGTAAGCACAAGCACCATCTGGCAATTAAAGAGACAAGCACCTCCAGCAAGGTCTTCACACCATGATCTACTCCCGGTCTCAGCCAGCCCCAATCATGGGCACATGAATACATGGCTGGTACCCTCAGGGAGTTCCAAGGACATGAACCCCAAATCTCCCCATGTGGGTCTAGTTTCATTTCTGCTGTGCCAACACCTCACCCACCCTCACAATGTTTTTTGGGGGAAAAATCTTTTGGAGCACACTGTGCTCTAGATTTGAAGCAGTCTCAGGACATGATGGCAGGGGAAAGGAAGACTGAAAATTTCAAGTGGATAGTCATTTTCATGTGTTCCTGAACAACCTTTGGATATATTTTTTTATTTCTCAAAACAGCAGGTGGTTCAGAATCCTTGTCGCTCCGTGAGGATAAAGAAGGAAGACCCAGTCAGAAAAGCTGAGTGATCTGACTGAAACTACAAAATTAATTAAAGTTGCTACCTAAGTAAGTCTTTATATCCTGTAGTTGCACAATTCTGGTTGTTCCATAGTCCCTCCAACCTGTATGAATGTTCCAGTGGAGCCATTGCTATTTCCAGGGACAGCTCTTCTCAGCCTGGCCTGAGAGGCTTGGTAGCTTTGGAGCCTGGCTTTGTCACAGACTCTGAGGAGGGTCAGTGTAAGCCATAACAATAACCTAGGACCTGGAATTGTATTACTGAGAGGGACCTTGTCCAGAGCCGAGTTTAAACTGTGATTCTCCTGTCTAATATCTTGAAGAAAACTGACAACGACTATGGCAAAAGTTCCTTTCATTGCTGTGGTGTTAACTGAACAAATGAGTTGCTCACTGGCCTGAGGCCAAGTTTAGCTGTCAGGTGTGTGAAAGCTGTGAAGACAAGATAATGCATTTTCCTCTCCAGGGACTAAAGAAAACATGTTCTCCTCTTTCATCTGTATCAAAGTTATCAACCTAACAGTTGTCTGAGCTTCGAAAACTGATCTTAAACTTCAATGAGCATTTATTGCCTTTTTTATTTTTGGTACAATGATGCATTTTCAGAATTCTTTTCTGTAAAGTGTTAAGCGTTTTTGTTCTGTACCTTGTGTGCTTGAATTTTCTGTCTTATATGTATTACAAAATGTTTATATGATATGAATGAAAGATTACAATCTTACTTAGATTTAATTATAATTGTAGCTATAGTGTTGCTGAATGGTCAAAAACAGGCGTTTTACCAGCTAATAAGAACTGAGACCTTGAGACCAATCTGGAAAATATCTAAGAATGAGATTTGGCTTCATCGGTATGTAAAATCTTAAGGACAGAAAATAAAAGGAACATATGAAGTAAAAAGAATGGGAGGAAAAAAATCACATTTTCAGCATTTTCCTGTTCAAATTATTAGGCACTAACTAGAACCGTAATATTCCACTGAAAGCAGGAGATGAACATCAGTCTTCCCAATTTCTTTCTTTATACTCAGCAAAGATGCATGGCCTGGAGGACCACAGTTGGTGTAATGGCTATGTCGCTGGACTTCATGTAGTTGACTGTAGTTCGAGTCCCAGACCCAGTGGTTTAAACTCACCACAGGTGCATGTGTGCGTGCCCAAGATCCCAAGAGGAGAATAGAGCATGGCCTGACAGAAAGTCTTGGGGGCTTCAAAAACATCAATAATTAACCATGCCCTCACTTGTAATTAAGTGGAGCCCAATGACCTGGTTTGCATCACCAGTATATCTCTATGGTGTGGGTCTTGGCTTCTTTCTTATTAGTAAAACAAGATGATCATTAGGTATTGTTGACAGAACTTTTGGAGAGGTGGGCAGTCACATGCATACTTTTGTAAATGTCTTAGGACAATAGGAGCTTCAAGTATGGGTGTTAACTTGATGAGAGTGGGGTAAAATGTGCCTTGTCTCCTAAGCAGAGCCTGAAATGGGTTTGCACTGGTCATTCAGGTCATTTTTTTCAACCTCCTTCACACTTCTCATTGTCCATGTCATCTCTTCATTAAGGTACCTTGCTGGGGGAACCAGCAGTTAGCATAATGGCTATGTCATTGGACTCCCACGTAGTCGACCGTGGTTCGCGTCCCAGACCCGGTGGCTTAAAACTCACGCCGGGCGCGTGTGCGTGTGTGCCCAAGATCCCGAGAGGAGAATAGAGGAGAAGGGATTGCGGTGTGACCATCCCCCCTGGGGGGTGATTTCTTGCTTTCTGTCTCTATGTCTCTCTCTGTCTGGTGAGCACACGCGCCCTATAGCAAAAAAAACTCTCCAAAAAAAAAAAAAAAGGTACCTTGCTGGGTATTATAACAAAGTAGCTGCATCTTATAACTAAGTGCTATTAGCTTTCTAGTTTGCTGTCCTGTCACTCCCCCCACCCCACTACCATGTCTAGAAAGGGAGAAGTCTTGCTTTCCATAGACGCAGAGGAGTTGAAATGTGCTGAATTAGCATATAACCTTGTGGCTTATCTTCCTCTTCTTTCCATAGATTGGTTCTTTCTAGAACTTCATCATTGACCTCATTCTCTTTTTATATTACTCTCTGTCTCTGTATGATCACACATACTCTTGTGGTTTCTATTGACAACTTCCCAATTTTCAATAACTGAATGCACAGTTATTAAGCACCTATTAATAGTGGGTTCTGAAGATTCAAAGTTGAGTCTCTCTCTAAGTCTCTCCCAAGTTGCCAGTGTGCCAACTGCCTATTAGACATCTCTGTTGAATGGGCATGTGAAAGTCAGTTTGTCCGAAACAAGCTCATCATCCTTCTCTACAAATCTTTTCCTCCACCACCCACCCAGTTATCCAGGTGTGGACGTCATCCTTAACTTCTACCCAGGCCCCTCGTCCAATTCAATAATTTATTCTTAAAACTTCCTAGAAGCATACAGTAATGATCATGACTTTGCAGTGAGATTTACCAGAGTCTGTATCCTGGCTCTGAAAGTGTACCATCCATGTGACTGCCTCAGTTTTCTCCTGTGAAGAGTGGGAATAATAATGATGCCTTGCCACAAAGGGATGTTGTGAGGCTTAAATGATTTAACACATGTAGAAGTCTCATAATAGTGTCTGGGTACAGGAAACACTCAATAAACATTAGCTGTTATTGTAATTATTGTTACGCATCCTCTCCTCACCACCCGCACTGCCTTAGTTTGGACCGTTGTAATATCTCACCTAGGAAATTGCAATCTCCTCCTAAATGTCTTTCCTATCATCAATTTTTCTGCTTCCTACTTACTCATTCCTCACACTACTACCAGAATGATTTTTGGAACTAAAAATTTAACCATTTTATCCTTTCATGGCTTCTTAGTAACTTCAGAATGAAGCCTAACATTCTTAGTGTGATCTAAAAAAAAGTCTTTATGATTTGATTTTACTCACTTCCCCATTTTTGCTTTCTATTTTTCATCCTCTGCTGTAACCATTTTCAATCTTCCTCATTTTCACTCTCTCTAACACCAGCCCACCTGGCAACCTTCGACTCATACTTCCAGACTGATCTTAGGTGTCATGTTTTCTAAAGCCTTCCGTGAGTCTCCAGGTTGGGCTTCGGAGTGATTGTCATGCTTGTCCTTGGGGCTTACCTCTGTCACAGGTCTCATTATACAATGTGAAGGATTTGTCTCAGAACTTATTTTAATGATATGTTTAAATATGCTTAATACTGTGACCTCTCAACATATTGCCTTTGATTTTAATGAAGTACCCAACTTGTTTTTAAAAAATGGAGAATTTATTACAGTGTGCCTACTCCATGAGACTGCTGATGCCAGAAGGAGTCTATTCTTGCATCCCTAGCCATCTAATATAATGCCTGGCATGTAGTGGGCACTTGGTACCAACTTGCCGAATGACCTGTCACTCCCTATACCATTGGGAGACCACAGTGTGGGGGTCATGGTTCCTGAGAATCACACTGTAGTTATCTTGTTGCCTGTTCTGTCCCTAGTATTACTAGCCTTCCTGTCTTTTCAGATCTTCATGGGCAGGAAGTGGCTAGGATACCTCCAGAAGGGGCAGGGAGTTTGGTGCATAGGGAGTAGGTAGTATTAATAATAATGAAGGCAGAGATCATCTGTTGAGCCCGACCCAAATGCTAGGGATAAGACTTTACGTGCAGTCTCATGTTTCCTGCCATCAGCACTATGAAGTGGATACTATTTTAATATGTAGTTTACATTTGAGGAAAATGAGGTATAAAATAACTTCCTAGGTGATAGAACTGGAGTTTGGATACAGGGCTTGCTTGCCTCAAAGCCTGAGCTCTTTAACTGGATGCTGTAAAAGACCGTTCCCTGCTTGACAACCACTGGTACCTACAGCATATCTAGGAGAGAACCATAGGAGGCTGTGAGAGACCTTGCCACCTGGCAATGGGGAACATGATGGAAATGCCCACAGAGCTCGGTAAACACATATCTCAGCCTTGCTATGTCACTTGTGCAAAGAAAGTGTCTACACCCATTGCTACCACTATGGAAAAGTGAAGGCAAGGTTGGGAGGTTGAGAGTGGCTGGAATGTGACCTGAAGTGAGTGGGGTAGAAAGAGATCAGTTGTAGAGGAAAAGAGCATTGGCACTATGATGCTTTGAGTTAGTGATCTATGTTCCTACTCCTCTCTCTAACCTTCCTGCCTCCCTTCCCCATTCAAGCAGTGAGCTGGCCCTGTGCTCATTGACCCACAAGAAGCATGTGGCAGGGAAGGAAGCAGAAAGCTTGGCTTTTGTTTTCAAATGCTTAAGTCCAGAAAAGTGGAGAAGATTCAGGGCATGGTTAAAGGAGAAGGATTTCCTTTCTCTAGAAGACAACTGACTTGCTGGGAGTGGATGAGAATAGAGGAACTCATGGGTCCTACAAGTGGAGAGCCCTGTGCCAAGAAAGGGATGCCTGTGTGATTACCAGGAAGACCTAGAAAAAGATCCCAGGTGTCCAGAACAGCCTGGAAGAAACAAAGAGGCTCAGATCTGAAGGGTCTGTGCTATGAAGTATGAGCTGAGGGACAGAAGGTACCCTGTGATCTGATACCCCAGAAGCAGCTCTCTCTACTGATATTAAGATAATGGATGCTAAGAAGGACTAAGGTTAAGTTTTGTGCCAACCCTGGGATAAAAGCTCAAATAGAAATGAAGCAAACATTCAGGTCATCAGCATTAGCTGTGGGAGTCTGTACCTTTGCCTAAATGTACACACCTCAGATACCCATTATGCCAGCTACTCACCCATTCCTGGTGGACACCTTGAGATCTGGTGGATGATTTTTAAGGGCTCTTGCTCCAGAAGAGGTGCTGATGGTCTGTAGGAAGCAGACTCTTGGCATCCAGGAGTCACAAGTCAGACTCTACCTAGTGGATTTTTTGAATAAACCATTGAGCCTATGGAACCAGGACCCCTGTGCTCTCTGTCCCTCTAATTGTCTTGACAAGTGGCACAGAAAGAATAGGAGACAATGGGAAAGGGTAGATGAAAGAGGAGACTGAAGATGAGTTTGGGAAAAAGAATTGGAGTGGGGAGAAAGTCAAGAAAGAGAAAGACTTGCAATTGTCTTGAAGCTGGTCAGCACTCTTTGTGAGCTGTTCTTGGAGAAATGTTGCCTCTCTCTAAACTTCTCAGTGAATAGTGTCTATCAAAGACCTGCTCACCCTGTGATGCTCAGGGCAGAAAAGGGGAAAATGAAAAGAAAATGTTCAGCTCAACCAGATAGTAACTAGAGCTCATTCTGCTGAAACATTTTCTTCAGCAGGTATGAAAACTGGAAAGTAA